>NC_092640.1:52396834-52617605 GCF_039555335.1 Amphiura filiformis
TTTTAAAAGTCTCCTAACCTCGAGGGGGGAAACGCCCCTCCAACCAGGGGTGTAGCCAGGATTTATTTTGGGGTGGCTGATTTTGAAAAAGGGGACCCTTTTTGAACCTTTTGCCAAATTTTTGAACATTTTTGACCAAGAAAACATAAAGAACCTAATTTTTCTTCGCTCGCTACGGTCGCAATTGGGCAAATTGGGACCTTTTTGACCGAAAAAGCATAAAATGTCCTTTATTTTCGATCGCTACGCTCGCAAAGTGGACCTTTTTGGTCTTTGATGATTGGGGCATCCTACCTACGCCCCTGCCTCCAACACCCCCTCCCCGCAAGCTCGCCGACGCTGGTTGATGATCAGCGAGACTTTACATCGCCAACGTGCAGTGACTTTTTTCTCGTAAAATAGCCCCTGAATCAACACCTTGTCCTGATTGTCCTCCCACAATCACTGACCATTAATAAGGACTCAGTGGCTATTTTTCTGAACCGTGTAAAAATACAGTTGCGCAAAGTTAATTAAAATCCAGCTCTGATTAAAATCAAAGCTGTTTCCTGTGTAATAGCCGTGGATATTCTTTCCCGCTTCTCTCCTGATTCACTGGAACATATTCTTTAAATAAAATGAAGACTTTCATATTATTTAAATTAAATAAAGACCTTCAAACCAAGAATATATCTGTCAACCAAAAACAACGATAGTAAACTAGTAAACCGAAACCGAATTGGGGAAAAAAATCATTCCAGAAAAAAAGGCGATGGGTTTATAGAGCATAAAGGTTCCATCTGCAATAGCTGCCAGGTGTCATATTTTAGATATTTTGTACAATATAATAATGCATAAATTGCTTAATGTATAATAAGGCAGCTATTGTAAATACTTCTTCACTAACCCCATGAAGTGAGCGACTCAATACGGTAATAGCCTTGTAAACAAGCTTCGACAGGAGAAAATGAGAATTTCGGAGTGGTTGCTCAAAGCGTCTTACTTTTTCCTTACTTTTTATCAACCCGATCCATTAAATTGAAATACGTTTACAATCCATACCCTATCCATTCCCATATTTTATTCATTCTTCAATTCCAGTGAAAGATCGAATACACGAAGACTCAAATATTTACTTAATTTAACCATAATACTCGTATATACGTAGAGCATTCCTACCGAGGCTTGAAATGGCATTCGATTGAAAAAAATATATATGGAGTAATTTGTGCGTTGTTCACTTTGGTATTACCCCATTATACATTTTCAATTTCGCAAACTACGCGCTGTGATTTCCCCTGAGACGGAACGTGTCATTCGCCAAGAGCCCTTCAAGGAAATGACTCGATGCTATTCATTAATTAGAACATCTCATTGAGATATCCATTTCACCCCGTTGACTTCGTGGCCTTTGTTTCGTAATTTTCAATACCAAAAAGTGCCATTTTTGAGAACGTTTTGTGATGTTAATTTCTATCAATATAATTACAAGAATCAGTTAACATTAAATTTGTATTGCAATTGCATTTTGTTCAACGATGGCCGTGGAAATGCAACAAATGTATCAGTTTGGGAAATATTCAATCACCATGATTAAGCATCTACAAATATTGATACGACTTACAAGCTTACTAAAATTTCAAGTGATATAATTGATCTGATCTTTTAAGAGGTAATTTCGTTTCCATAATTATTGAAGATGTTGCTTAAATTAGAGCGTATAATGTTACAGTTCGGCTGTGTAGATACATCATGTATCTAGAATTCATTAATGAGCACATTTTTACCATGTTTACAATTGTGATGCGATCAAGCAAAATCCGTCGGAACTCGGAAATATTAAATTTACACTTTCTTACCAGTTATAGGATAGTAAAAGCATTTACAAATCTGGATTTTGCAAAAAAAAACCCATTGAAATGGAACAACCAGTTCCAAAGATATGAGAAATTAAAGAGTTTCCAAAACAACAGGGAACAAAAGGAAATATCTCCTTTGTTTGGCTATATCTCAAAATTAATATTTCCGAGTTTCTACTGATTTTGCTTGATCGCATTACAATTAAACACGTAACAAGGGTAGCCAAGTGGTTGGAGTGACTAAAATATACTTGATCTGATTATCAACATTGGGATGATAAATCACGATAATCATCCCAATCATCAGATTTTCCATAAAATATAATTTAATTTCTACCGTCTTCTAAAATTAATCGTAGAATGAAGTACCCTTGAATATGTTCTTTCTTCAAGTAATTCTTTGTTGTTACTTAATGTTTTTCTTACAAAACACAAATGAAGTCATATTCCTCATTAAAAGTTCTCACTAACGATCGTAAATATTGATTCATATCACCGACTCAACGCCATTAGTACGTGTAAAAGCACCCCAATAGCACCATACAATAGAGAGTTTAGAAAAATAACTTATCTTCAAGTCATCATCACGATATCACGTTTATTTAAAAGGAGGCTTTCAATGCAATTGCCTCGTTTTATCACTGGATGTTTTTATAGTATTTATTATCTTAGAGATAAGGGCATCGCTATTATCGCTCTCTAATTGATAGCGCCAATTAATCGAGGGACAATTGCTGATTTTATTTTTAAATTGGTACCATCATTTCTTTCTTCTTACTATCCATTTATGGTTTCATCAATTGGAGAGAGGACGGTATACTAAGAAAATAACCCGAGAGTATTTTGACTAGTATTTTGACTAGCCAGCTTCGATGTTAATTACCAGGTCCTCCACGTCTCTCTGGAGAGTACCTCAGAATCAATTTGACTCTCTTGAGGTAGTCAGCATGTTGACGTAAGCTCACACTTTTCCATTACCTACTTGGTAATCTTAGGGCCGTGTTACCTAATGTAAATCTTCATGTTGTTTTTCCCCTCCATGCATATCTTGATAGGTATAGGAGAAAAAAACGTATTCCAATCTTATTTTATCTGTGGTAGGGTGAAGTGAAGCTATTATATAGTATCTCAGCGTGATCAAACGGGCTGGCTGGGGTAGTCACAAACGCCGCTCTTGCCGATTTGCGATATAAGAACAAGTTATTATAAGAACCAGAAGCGTACTAGATCACTGAACTCGCGATATACTAAGGCAACATTCTCGTACGTTTCATCAATGTCAAGATTTTTTTTCTCTCTCTTCATCTTCTCAGGCTATAACATAGTGGTGACGCTTCGTTTTAGCTTTTAACATAAAATTGCTGTGATGTATTTTGCTGCTACCATAAAGTGGTAACTTGGCAGTTGTGGTTCATCTTCACTTATGAGCAACATGGTGTTTTATGTGACTACTCACCACGTTTTGAAGATATTTTACATACTACTGTGTTATATATTACAGGACATAGCCACAGCGAAGAAAATCAAAGTTACTGTACCGATTACACCAGTTCGAGAAGGTGGCTTACTGTCCGTATATTGTCAAATATGGGACCTCGTTCCCGGGGAAGAAGTTACGTTGTTTCGTCGACCACGTGGTAGATTGGACATTGACCGCTTGACATGGAATGGAGGCTACGCCGAAGGAGTTGAAGAACGTGTGTTTATTGCGGAGCGACACGTCAGTGATGGTTCGCTAGTTTACTTTCTGACTATAACTAATGTTGTGAAACAGGATGAGGGAGATTACACTTGTAAAGTCTTCAGGTCTGACAGTATGGTCACGCTAGCCTATCAGACACTACCTATTGATATTTACTACTTCCCGGAGGATCCTAATCCTTTATGTTCACCGTCGGATGAGTTGATCATACAAGAAGGGAGTACAATAGCTTTAAATTGTACCTCACGTGAGGGGCTACCTCCTGTACAGTTAACATGGAGTAAAACGGGAAGTACGGATATTACACCGACACGATATGAACATCGGAATGGTATGGTGTTTTCTGAAGTTAATATTAAGCTTACACGTCATGATAACGGCGTCGTGTTTTTGTGTCAATTAACTAGTAACGAGTTTCCTGATGAGACAAAAAGTTGTCACGTGGGACCAATTAAAGTATTGTTTACACATTCCGCACCTGGCGACATTCCAGACATTCAAGAGGACGCAGTGACAATAGAATCGCCAGGTGTTATGCAAAATAATCTCAATAACAAAAAAGTTGATTATCACGATAACAGGAGATCATCTAGCGATGTTGTAAGTGATATCTGCAAGAAAGAATGCTCGCTGTTTGATTCGCCGGCTTTTTCATGGATTTTATTAACAACAATCACGGGTAGTGTTGCTTTCTTGTTTTTTGTAATCGGATTAGTGCTATTTATAAAACTACGTATGTTTAATGAAAAACATCAGCGACGTGCGATCGCTTTAAAATACGCTCCTAAATCACCCATGAGGAATGATATATATGAGGAGTTAGAGGGTAAGCGAGGAGGTGAACCACGTATGTATATGGCTTTACATTTATCGGACAATGCGGCCAAACATCCTGTGCAGTGTGGAGACCTAGTTATTGAAAAAGCAAATCATCCCTGCAGCTAAAAGAACCAATTTTACATATTCATTGTATAGCGATTGACTCGTTTAACTACTCTGTTCTCGAAAATCTGTACTTTGAATACAATTAAGTATACAAAAAGTACTTTTACAATTAAGTAAACAATGTAATGTGTTGTTTTACATTATTTGTTTTGTTTCTGCTTATAGATTAAATTTTATTTTTAATTAAAGACTTATTATAGTTTATATGGTGTGCTGATCGTTATGTGAACAACACTTTGCCAGAATGCGTACTGTACGCGTTGACTAAACTACTTAATTATTATTATTGTTATTATTATTGTTTGTATAATTTGCTGATCTTTGCGAAAATGTCCACATGTATTTTTTTTAAATATCAATATATAACTGTATTGACACTGTGACTTCTATTATTACAAATTTAAGTCTGTGAATAATTATTTAATTCCGTCATTCAAGGTCTGACTTTAATATTATTGTAGAGTGTGAAAATAATGATTTATTTTCAATACGCTGGTCATACTAATGGTCATTAATGGTCATTTAAAGTAGCATACGTTTATAATTAAGACCATTATTCGTAAATATTAGATAATACCATTTGCGTTAAGTACACCCCGGGTAACACACAACGTCATATCGTTGCCACAACGTTATCACAACGTAAAGACGTTGTGTGCTACATACTAGGTACCGTATTTACTTTTTGTTTTACGCAACAATTAAAGCGGATGATACCGTGTATATTAATAATGCATTTCATACTAAGCAGTCGCAAGGGGCGTAGCGTTTTTATGTGTGTGTTTTTTTTTTCAAAGGCGTACACACTGCTTAATGCTTCGCTCCTTGCGACTGCTTTATGGACTTAACGCTATTAACCAAGATATCGTATTTTACTTCAGTATACGACTGCGCATGTGTGAATGCGTGCGCATAGAGATGCAATAATCAAATACACGCATGCTAGAGTATCAAGATTTCATCTTTATTGACCGAAATGAAAGAAGACTATTACAGTCAGAGGCAAGCGGTGTTACAAAGTTAAAGATAACCTCGATAGAAAGCCACTATGCTTTATATATACCAGTAAAAAAAATTGGCTAGTGCTACGGGCTTTACGAGCAGCAAAATGGAAAGCTTCGATGCGACGAATGGGTTTAATAATTCACTCTCACAACAATATCTCGCAATGAAGAAAACAAGATTTGAGCACTACGATCGTATACTGGCTGCTCAGTATTATGCTAAGGGACACCGTGGGGCGATTGAACAGATTCCCGGCATGCTTTGTTGTAATAATATTGTTTGTGGTACATTACACAGCAAAGCCAATGTGAACACTGCCAAGCATGTACTCCTCAAATCATATCAAATTTTAACCTTGTATATGCCTCTATTTTAACTGTACACCGCAGTGTGTAAAGTATTCATGAATTATTAACACTTACCTCTGATTTAACATTAGGCAGAGACGCCGTATTTAACATTAGCTTTGGACATTTAAATAATTTCTTTATATATTCCACTTGACTGACACGGGTGAAAAATATATAAAATAATTAAATATCTAAAGCTAACGCTAAATACGACGCCTCCGCCTAATGAATTCCTTGCACAACACAACATTGCTGCCCTATGCTTAAATAATAATTAGCAATATAGGAAAATATTTTAATAATATCTTTCTTTCCAACTCAAGTTCAAAAGGAAAATGTTATGATATTTTACTAGATATACTACAGGTTTACGTAGGGAACAGACTGGTTCAAAAAACTCATAATCTTTTCCGAGTATCTTCTATGTTCTGTAGTTATTTAAGATATTTTGTTAGTAATTGGGAAGGTAGATTGACTAAGCCTGACGTGAGCTTTGTGAATGAACTGTTAATAATAAACTAATTAATTAACATTAATTATTCTTGTGACGAGACACAATGCATCATTTCTTTATCCCCAGATCACATCTTAATTTTGTTGGCTTTCCAAACCATTATGTCCTTGGTATACCGATATAGTGTTGGTTTCTAACCAAGGATATCCTTTTTGTACCGATAGTGCTAGCTGTCCAGCTAACAATGACTTTATTTTCATCCCAGGATGTCCTCATGGTACCACTAGTGTTAGCTTTCCAGCCCATGACGTCTTTACTGTACCACTAGTGTTAGCTTTCCAGCCCATGATGTCGTACTGTACCAATAGTGTTAGCTTTCCAGCACAGGATGCCCTTACTGTACCAATAGTGTTAGCTTTCCAGCCCGGGATGTCCGTACTGTACCAATAGTGTTAGCTTTCCAGCCCAGGATGCTCTTACTGTACCAATAGTTTTAGCTTTCCAGCCCATGATGTTCGTACTGTACCAATAGTGTTAGCTTTCCAGCCCAGGATGTCCGTACTGTACCAATAGTGTTAGATTTCCTGCCCAGGACGTCCTTACTGTACCAATAGTGTTAGCTTTCCAGTCCAGGATGTACTTACTGTACCAATAGTGTTAGCTTTCAAGCACAGGGTGTACTTACTGTACCAATAGTGTTAGCTTTCCAGCCCAGGATGTCCTTACTGTACCAATAGTGTTAGCTTTCCAGCCCAGGATGTCCTTACTGTACCAATAGTGTTAGCTTTCTAGCCCAGGATGCCCTCACTGTACCAATAGTGTTAGCTTTCCAGTCCAGGATGTACTTACTGTACCAATAGTGTTAGCTTTCCAGTCCAGGATGTACTTACTGTACCAATAGTGTTAGCTTTCCAGCCCATGGTGTACTTACTGTACCAATAGTGTTAGCTTTCCAGCCCAGGATGTCCTTACTGTACCAATAGTGTTAGCTTTCCAGCCCAGGATGTCCTCACTGTACCAATAGTGTTAGCTTTCCAGCCCAGGATGTCCTTACTGTACCAATAGTGTTAGCTTTCCAGCCCAGGATGTCCTTACTGTACCAATAGTGTTAGCTTTCCAGCCCAGGATGTCCTTACTGTACCAATAGTGTTAGCTTTCCAGCCCAGGGTGTCCTTACTGTACCAATAGTGTTAGCTTTCCAGTCCAGGATGTCCTTACTGTACCAATTGTGTTAGCTTTCCAGCCCTGGGTGTACTTACTGTACCAATAGTGTTAGCTTTCCAGCACAGGATGCCCTCACTGTACCAATAGTGTTAGCTTTCCAGCCCAGGGTGTACTTACTGTACCAATCCCAGTGGGCACAATTGGTTGCTACTATGTTGTGTCAACGTCAATATCTAACGTTGGACGACGGTTGCCTGGAGGATGGATATGAAAGTTTTTTTGACGCCAAAATAGAACGTTGGTGCGACGTCCACATTCAGCGTTGTGCAGACGTTAGCCAACGTCGATCCAACATTGACCCAACCCTAATGAAGATGTAATTTGTGACGTTGGGCTAACATAATATCTTTGATGTTGGGCCAATGTTATTAATCCATCCATTGACCAACGTTAAACCAACGTTGATCCAACCATTGGCAAGTAACCCCAAATAGACGAAAAATCATGAAAAAAAGAGAGAAGAATATTATTTAGCAGCATATACTCTGCTTACACAGAGTCTTACACTTAATACTGTCTATATTACAACGGAAGCAAATTTCCTAGCTTAATTTGATACATAACACTTACCTTGATGTACCTTCCGGGATTCGAACCCATGACCTTTGGATTATGAGACTGATGCCCTACTGACTGAGCTAACGGGGTTTACATATTCGATGAAGTGTTTTGTTAATATAAGCAATATTTTGATGGCTAAACCTGCTAAAGTGCATTATTTAAAGGATATTGATCAAATTTACTGTAAATATTGATAACATTTACTAAATTTGTTGATTTTTGTTCTTTTTTTTTTAAATAAAAAATCTTACTGACGATTGAATTCCAAAGTTTTATTGTTAGTATAAATATAATTATATATTTATTAGGTTTATATATTACATTATCACTAAGCATTATATTCATCACCATCATCATCATCATCATCATCATCATCATTATTATTATTATAATTAGTTTATCTAGTGGGCTTTTATAGTCTTTATTTAATGTTACACTTTTTACGCCTAGTAAATAGAAAATTTTGGACCAACTTGACCATTCCGATGACTTGGAAACAGTAGGCCTGTCAACTGTCATGCTGTTTACCAACGTTGGTCCGATATCGCGGACGGCATTCTGACCGTAATATTAAGGTTTGTGCGACGACGTTTCCCCAATCTCGGCGTAAGAAACTGTCATTTTAAGACAATATAAGCCAAATGCAACATATTTATCGTCGGTCGTACCGATGTCGTCAATGAAGTGTTACTTCAACGTTAGTATTTAGGTCATACGACAACCAGCGTATCAGTGGCAGACGATGTCGTCAATGAAGTGTTACCTCAACGTTATATTGAGATCGTACAACAACCATTGCACGGCAGTCATTATGTGACCTTAATACAACGTCTTTATCGCAGTTGTACCGATGTCGTCAATAAAGTGTTGCTTCAACGTTAGTATTGAGGTCATACGACAACCATCGTACGGCAGACGTTGTTGCGACGTCTTCAATCATTGGTGTACCGATGTCGTCAATGAAGTGTTATCTCAACGTTATATTGAAGTCGTACGACAACTGTCGCAGGGTAGTCAACAGGTGACGTTAATGCAACATCTTTATTGTCAGTTGTACTGATGTCGGCAATGAAGTGTTGCCTCAACGTTATATTGAAGTCGTACGACAATTGTCGCAGGGTAGTCAACAGGTGACGTTAATGCAACATCTTTATTGTCAGTTGTACTGATGTCGGCAATGAAGTGTTGCCTCAACGTTGTATTGAAGTCGTACGGCGATCGTCTTAGGGCCGACATTACTACAACGTTTGTGCGACGTCGTCACTAATAGGTGTACTGGCGTACTAGATTATTACTTGCGTTAACGTTGGAATTTGGTTGCCCGACGTCCGATCTTATTACAACGTCCATACAACGTAGTTTTTCCCGATTGTGCCCACTGGGATAGTGTTAGCTTTCCAGCCCAGGATGTCCTTACTGTACCAATAGTGTTAGCTTTCCAGCCCAGGATGCCCTTACTGTACCAATAGTGCTAGCTTTCCAGTCCAGGATGTCCTTACTGTACCAATAGTGTTAGCTTTCCAGTCCAGGATGTACTTACTGTACCAATAGTGTTAACTTTCCAGTCCAGGATGTCCTTACTGTACCAATAGTGTTAGCTTTCCAGCCCAGGATGTCCTCACTGTACCAATAGTGTTACCTTTCCAGTCCAGGATGTCCTTACTGTACCAATAGTGTTTGCTTTCCAGTCTAGGATCCTTACTGTACAAATAGTGTTAGCTTTCCAGCCCAGGGTGTACTTACTGTACCAATATAGTGTTAGCTTTCCAGTCCAGGATGTCCTTACTGTATCAATAATGTTAGCTTTCTAGCCCAGGATGTCCTTACTGTACCAATATTGTTAGCTTTCTAGCCCAGGATGTCCTTACTGTACCAATAGTGTTAGCTTTCCAATCCAGGATGTCCTTACGGTACAAATAGTGTTAGCTTTACAGACCATGGTGTCCTTCCTTTCCAATAGTGTTAGCTTTCCAGCCCAGGATGTCCTTACTGTACCAATATTTTTAGCTTTCTAGCCCAGGATGTCCTTACTGTACCAATAGTGTTAGCTTTCCAATCCAGGATGTCCTTACTGTACCAATAGTGTTAGCTTTACAGACCATGGTGTCCTTCCTTTCCAATAGTGTTAGCTTTCCAGCCCAGGATGTCCTTACTGTACCAATATTTTTAGCTTTCTAGCCCAGGATGTCCTTACTGTACCAATAGTGTGTGCTTTCCAGTCCAGGATGTCCTTACTGTACCGATAGTGTTAGCTTTCCAGCCCAGGATGTCCTCACTGTAACAATAGTGTTAGCTTTCCAGCCCAGGATGTCCTTACTGTATCAATAGTGTTTGCTTTCCAGCCCAGGATGCCCTTACTGTACCAATAGTGTTAGCTCTCCAGCCCAGGATGTCCCCACTGTTAATCGTGTTAACTCTCCAGCCCAGGATGTCCTTACTGTTCCAATAGTGTTAGCTTTCCAGCCCAGGGTGTCCTTACTGTACCAATAGTGTTAGCTCTCCAGCCCAGGATGTCCCCACTGTTAATCGTGTTAACTCTCCAGCCCAGGATGTCCTTACTGTGCCAATAGTGCTATAGCTCTCCAGTTAAAATCCATACACCCCTATAGAAGACGTGACCTTAATCTTCCACACATGGAATATGAATGTCAAATGGGGTTACCCGAATGGGTGATTTCATTTGAAATCTACACGGCCTGTGTAGGAGATTGAGGTAATGTCTTTCATAAAGAATTGTGTGGATTATAACATAAATAGCCCATTACTTAACACATAATGGTGAAATAGCGACTAAGTTGCAATGCATGCCGGGACGACATTAGAGCAACATATGATGGGACATAATACAATATGAAATACATAAAAGTGTTATCAAGCAATAAAGAATCTGACAGATATCTATAAGATATGAGCTATATAATATTTCAATTCATATACCATAATGCTATCAAACATGTCAAATCAGTCGGAATATTATTCGATATCTTGTTCTCCAGAGAGTCCTCAAGACAGTAATAAAACAATTTATTTTTTCTTCAACGGATATGTAATTACGTTCAAAGACATCATAAAAATAAATTGCCCAGTATTATAGTTACACTATAAGTATGTGCTCAAAACATTAACAGTATGAATATAATATTCGCTGTGTCACGCGTAAAAGTTTGTTCTGAAATGACATTTTGGTATACCTTGTCAGCTGTCATTCCAATACGTGTTTTACTAGAATCAAGTTATATTGTCAGAGCGATTTTATTATTTTACATGAATTGAGTAATACTATTTTTAAAACTCTAACAGGATGTGTTTAAGCACTAGATATATTTGTCAAAAATCTGATTATTCTTCTTTTTAATTTTACAAACCAAAAAAAACAAACATTTTTTTTCTACTATCCTATCAGTTTTGCAGCAAATTCATTCTGCTATACCGTTCTTTGATTGACCGAAAGACATGTAAAACAACCCAATCTGAAATGGTATCGCTATAAAGCTTCTTTTTTTTAATGCTATGGGTGTTTTAGTTCACATGAGTCATTATTAAGCTTGCTCATGTTCCCTCTGGTACTACAGTTGGAATTGGTTTAAATTCAATAATACAAAGTGGGCGAGGCAATCGCAAAATGATTCAATGGTCTGTGCAAGATCTTTAATTATATAGAGCTCTTCTTTTAGACATCGCAACAGATGTTGCAAAATATGCGTTTCATGATATTTACTGCTGTTAGTCGAAATAAATATACGTGTGGATTGGATTTTGTCGCCCCAATTTTTATTTTAGTTCTTAATTGTCTGATTTTTTAAAGAGTCTACTTTAGATGTATAAGTATACACCAGTTGTTGCAGCTCTGTGTCTAATGTAAAAACTGGGCCAAAAACTTTAATTTTGCATGTTTTCTTGTCATAACAGTCACACAATTTACCGGTTTGGCACAAGTCTTAAACAGGAAGCCCGCCATAACAGTTCTTCTGGGGTAACCAAACCTGCCTGGTTATCATATTAATCAGTGACAAGGTTATCTTCGAATTTGGCAGGTGCTAATTAATGTTTTAATGTTATTGAATCAATTAGCACCTGTCAAATTCAGAGATAACCTTGTCACTGATTAATTTGATAACCAGGCAGGTTTGGTTCACCCCAGAAGAACTGCTCTGGCGGGGCTTCCTCTTAAAGTATTTAAAAGTATATAATGTCTTTATTTGCTAAATTTGCCTTTATTTGCCTTTGCTAAAAGGTTCAGAATGCATAGATCTTAAATGAATCTGATTTTGATTTTGAATTTGACAGCGTTTTGCAAAAACATCTATTATGAAATTCTACCAAGTATAGGCACACAAACACACACCGCTCACTCTACATATCAATTATACACCTCACATGAAAATCATTTGACAAAGATAACAGCCGCAACAGAACATACATACAAAAAAAATTAAAGGAAGACAAATGGCTAATAGATAGCTTTTAACTCAGATTAATATAATAACAAAATCAATGTAAGAAGAACAATAAGTTCTCACATTTCATAAAGCAAAATTTAAGTGGTTTCAAAGAGTGGTGACTCGGCAACGAATACAAATTATACACACAGTAATATCAGCAGAACCAATGCAAGAATATGAGTCCACCGTAAAGAATAAGTGGGTTTTTGTAGAGAGCGGTGACTCGCAGGCAAATTGTTCTCTGCACTTGTCTGTTATCTCAGTCGCCTCTTTGTTGAGCATTTTAATGCTTTACCCGCTGTTGACCATTAGTTTCAATTCAACATACAAATCTAAGTTTTGAGATATTTTCTCAAAATATCACGAGTTATCTCAAGAACCCCTGAGCCAATACTGGGCTTGTTTGTACTCATTTTCATGCATTTTACATGCTGATTCCAAATATGGCCATGAAAATATACACTTCTGAAATTTGTGAATTATTAACGAAAATGTGGCATTTGTCCTCACCCGTGCAGGATTAAGAGCACAGGAACTAAAACCCATCGAGATCGTAGAGAGTGGTGAGTGTTTAGGGAAGACGCCCTCAACAAACTTAGAGTCGTTCAACGGCTGATCGTTTTTATCTAGGATAACTGGCGGTATTAAGCCAAGTTATAAATGCTACAGGCACACACATGCAGTATTTGATTTTGTGTCTATAGAATGACACATAGGGATGGAAGCTTAATCGAAATAAAACACAAGAGCACGTGTATGTAAACCGGTGATAGCTGTAGCCATAAGCACTTGCTGATGAATGTCGATGCTTCTTTATGATGAGTACAGTGAAATGTCCTCTCAAGTAAAATGGTGCATCTGCTTTTTCATTATTAGCGATTACTGCCCTTTACTTTAGGAGGAGGTAGATTTAAGGCGAGAGGATGGCAGAAGCAATTTTTTTTTTTTGTTTGAACATTTAACTGAAAAAATGCAATGTAGGCGATCTTATAGGAAATGGGTAAAGGGTAAAATAATCGCATTTATATAAACATGGGTCTTACGGTTCTTCAGTTAAGGCCAGTAATATATATCAGAACGAAAGTTTGAAGTGTTTTACTCATACCATTCCTCTTGTGTGTCAGCTTTATTTGTCTCAATGTTTAAGTGCAAACTCCACTAATTCATGCTCACCTTTGACCTGCCTTAAAGTCTTCTAAGAAAAATCATGCACATGGTACATAAATACTTAAATAGCACCCCTTATAGATCAAGCTTTGTGATCTCCTTTATAGAGCTCATACCATTTCTCTTGTGTGTCAGCTTTATTTGTCTCAATATTTGAGTGTGAACACCGCTATGTCATACACACCTCCAACTTACCTTAAAGTCATTCAAAATATCTGCCTTCCATGTTTAAAAGAAGTATCTGGTATTGTATTCACTTGTAGATACAGTATTTTGACTTGTGAGCAGACTGATTCAAAACACCTGTTTCCCAAGTTTGAAGACAGTATGACGTGTTAAATAATTATTTTTTAGTTACTACATTTTGACTTGGGATGGCAGATAGTGCGACACTGTTATCACCGTGAATAATTTTCTTCAAGTTAATTTCGATTTACGTGCGATATTCTGGATGAAAATTCAATGCCATCGATAACATTCTTTAATCATAATGTAAAACAGCGTTTCATGATATTTACTGCTGTTAGTCGAAATACATATCAAACGTATATGGATTGGATTTTGTCGCCTCGATTTTTATTTTAGTTCTTAATGTTCTTCATTTTAAAAGAGGCTACTTTATTTATCTTTACTTACTCCGTCGACTCTTGCTGTCTTAAAGAAATTTGAAAATCTTCACGTTTTGATAAATATGTCGAAACTATATAGGGTAGGCTATACATAAAACTAGCACTCCACTTGTAATTCCTAAAAACTGGAATTCCACTATGTACTTCCTAAAAACTGGAATTCCACCTGTAATTCCTAAAAACTGGAATTCCACTTGTAATTCCTAAAAACTGGAATTCCACTTGTAAATCCTAAAAACTGGAATTCCACTATGTACTTCCTAAAAACTGGAATTCCACCTGTAATTCCTAAAAACTGGAATTCCACTTGTAATTCTTATAAACTGAAATTCCACTTGTAATTCCAAAAAACTGAAATTCCACTTGTAATTCCTAAAAACTGGAATTCCACTTGTAATTCCTAAAAACTGGAATTCCACTTGTAATTCTTAAAAACTGGAATTCCACTTGTAATTCTTAAAAATTGGAATTCCACTTGTAATTCTTAAAAACTGGAATTCCGCTTGTAATTCTTAAAAACTGGAATTCCACCTGTAATTCCTAAAACTGAATTCTACTTGTAATTCCTAAAAACTGAATTCCACTTGTACTTCCTAAAACTGGAATTCCACCTGTAATTCCTAAAAACTGGAATTCTACTTGTAATTCCTAAAAACTGGAATTCCACTTGTAATTCCTAAAAACTGGAATTCTACTTGTAATTCCTAAAAACTGAAATTCCACTTGTAATTCCTAAAAACTGAATTCCACTTGTAATTCCTAAAAACTGGAATTCCACTTGTAATTCCTAAAAACTGGAATTCCGCTTGTAATTCCTAAAAACTGGAATTCCACTTGTAATTCTTAAAAACTGGAATTCCACTTGTAATTCCAATTCAAATCTAAATCACTTTTATGTTTATTTAGAAAAGATCAGACTTTTATAATGGAATGCTTAGAAAGTTTTGTTATTAAAGTTAAAAATAAATCAAAATAATTTGATTGAAAATTGATAATCATTAAAATGTCAATTGTGTAGTAAAACAATGACAATGTTTAGTTCTGATTAGATTCGGTCTATCCTTCATGTAATTATTTCGTGTAATCTAATCCTAACTCTAACCTAAATCCTAACCCTAACCCTAATCCTAATCCTAATCATAACCCTAATCATAACCCTAACCCTAATCCTAATCCTAATCCTAACCCTAATTCTAACCCTAACCCTAAAACTAACCTTAACCCTAATTTCATGTAAAATTACACGAAGGAATAATCTATTGTCCTGTTCACCTGTGGTAACCCGGAAAAATAGAAGGCTGGCACAAGCATCAATCTAAAGGATTTACAACATGTTCATCACACATATTCCCCACACTATCATATTTGCCGTGATCAAAGTATGGTGTCATTTCGGAAAATAAAATAGATTACAAATAAAATATATACAAGACTAAAAAGCGTTTCTAATATTTTACTCATAAAAGAAGCTTTTCGTTATTTTGCATAATGATAAATGCTGTTGATTTTTTTTTCTTTTCGTGTTGTTATTGATGTTGTTGTATAAATGCGAAATAAATAATTTTATTTTTACAACGCCATATACTGTAATATCTGTTTCTCAGCTGTCAGAAACAAATACTGGTGGAAAAGTCATCATATTGGGTCGCTAAGGTCTTCAGAGGTTTCGTGCAGCATATACGCACGTCAATTGTCGGTCTCATGCTAATTTGCTGTCTAAGTTCTTCTTAATTGTAACATTTGTAAGTAATACGGTCCATTACTCAACTATACCTCCATGGAGTTTTATTTTTCTCCCTACTTTTCCTTTAGGATGCGTTTCCATTTACTGGTTTTGTCTTGTTTTGCTTTGTTTTGTGAACCCCGTATGGACGAATGTATATAACGGGTCCTAAAGTACTTCATCGTCAAACCGATTGCGCCACGAGCGGTGAAAAATATCACCATCATGACTATAAAACAGCATAACGCGTGGCTGGTGTTGGATGGTCAAAGATGTGGAACAAGGCGATCTACAAAATAAATGGGCTATTCCAGTTAACATCCATACACCCCCTATCAAAAACATGACTTTAATCTTTCACAGAGGGTGTGTATATTTCAATTGGAGTCAAACATTTAGAAATGCGTTTTTGGACAAATAAAATAAATGAAATCATACGCATAAAACGTTTTCAAAAATTATAGTAATAAAAGAAGCTTCTCTTTATTTATTTATCTATTTTTTGGTGTGTTTTTTTGTGTGTGTATGTTTTCTTGTTTTGATTTGTCGTTGTCGTTTTTTTTTTTTTTTTTGTTTTTGTTTTGCTTTTTTGTTATTGTTTTCGTGTTGTTATTGCTGTTAATATAAATGAAAATGTGAAACAAAGTATTATGATATAATGGTTGAACAAATTCATCAGGATCGGTAGAGTAAACTCATTAACCAAAGTTCTTGATATCTGATCCAGAAATTGCACTTACTTGCACAAAGTAAGTGCAATTTCTGAACTTCTGAACTTTTTGAATTTCTAATATCAAGAACTTTGGTTAATGAGTATTATGATATCAGTTTATCAGCTCTCAGACAAATACAAATACACTGAAGCAGACGTCATCATCTTGGGTCGCTAAAGTTTTCAGAGATTTCATACAGCACTTTAAGCTGAGACGAATAAGCGCGTCTGTTTATAGCCTCATGTTAATTTGCTGTCTTTTTAATTATGAAAAAATATACGTAAACCTTTTTAACATTTGTAAGTAATTTGATCCATTAACCTCCATGGAGTTTCATTTTTCTTGTTATTTTCCTATAGGATGCATAGTCCATCATGCTGATTTTGCCTTGTTATATTTTGTTTTGTGAACCCCGTATGGACGAACGTATATAACAGGTCCAAAAGCACTTCATCGTCAAACCGATTACGCCACGAGCGGTGAAAACAAATTTCACCATATTAAGCCCTAAAAACGATGTGTATTACCCTTTTCGACCAATCCTAAAATCTGAAAAAATAAGGTCAATATTTTAATTTTTTTTTTTTTGGTGTTCATATATTTAGTACAAAGTTTGCACAATGTTTTTGCCTGTTTATCATTCATACCACACAACTCTCAATATCAAAAAAACGAGCCTGATCAATCATTGCTTACCATTTTGTGGTGAACTTGCGTTTTTTTAATATTGTATGTGGCAAAATATTAAAGTATTTTTCACCTGAAAATGCTTCAGGGGCACTGTAACTTGGTTTGCTTACTGGTTACTTACACTGTAAAAAAATCTTGTAAATTTTACAGTAAAAGTGTGTGCAGCCAATCTGCCAACAAAACCCTGTAAAATTTAGAGTATCCTGTAAAAATGAACACACTCAAAATGCTGTAAAATAGGTATATTTGGCGAGTTATTTTAGAGCTTGAGAATGTGTTTAGGGTAAAAAATGCTGACTGACTTCAAGTCCACCCTTCCCATAGAACAGTTTTTTTACATCGCCTAACTGTAAAATTTACAGTTTCCTGTCAAGAAAATACAGTTGAAACCTGTAAAATTCATCTTTTTTACAGGATCCTGTAAATTTTACAGGTTTTGGTTGGCAGATTGGCTGCACACACTTTTACTGTAAAATTTAGTCACGTGATATTTAGTACTTAATCGTATAAGTGACCATTCTTACAGTGTAGTGATGATATTGATATTGCTTAAACGTTGAATTATAACTCCAATTTTAATTTCAGCTTTGATAGGCCTAGATAATTTAAACTAAAAAATACAGTATTTGCCTGTTTTTATCAATTAGAGCCAAATACTGTAAATAATTAGCCTTTTTTACAGTATTTTACTGTAAATTTCACTGTTATTTTTTACAGTGTAGGGGGGTTACTGTTAGAGTTAGTGCTTCAGGATAACCCAGTTCTGTGAAGCAGAGCAAGGCGGCGTATAAAAAAAATAAGAATATACCGTCGCTGTTCCGTCAAAACCTCGTATCTCCAACAGCTGCCAAGTGTTAAATATGTACAATACAATAAACATCTCAAAAAAGTAACTAACCTCCCTTAAATAATGGCCATTATTTAAAAACGGGCTATTGTATTACAAATCTGTAAAATGCGTTGGAAGCAGAATTTATTTTTGCGCATTTTGACACCTTTTTTGTAGCAATTGTCTAAATATTGACGTCACAGCGTACATTTAAATTAATGTAACCCAAGATTTGAAAGTTGCAGTAAATTCTATTGATTTGTATTCAGTGTAATGGAAGGAAATCTGTGTGATGATATCTGGATATTTTTGTATTGTACGCGTATGTAAGTGCAACTTTCAAATCTGGACCTCAATGCATTAAATTGACCGGTGTTTTATTGTTTTCTGGGCTATCGTATCAAATGAGGTGTCAAAATGCGGAGAAATAAATTCTAATTCTAAAGCATTTTACAGATTTGTAATACAATAGCCCGTGTTTGAATAATGACCATTATTTCAGGGGGGTAAGTTAATTTTTTTGAGATGTTTATTATTATATTGTACATATCCCGTCAACACCTGATAACTTCAATAGCTGCTAAGTGTTAAAAGTGTACAATATTTATAATATAGCAGCTATGTGAGGTACCAGGTTTTTACGGTACAGCGACGATACGCGCCTTGTCAGGTTGCTTTATTTTTCTCTCGTGATTTTTATTTTAGGATGCCTTTCCATGCATGCTAAATGTACTCGTTTATAACGGGTCCAAAAGTACGTCATCGTCAAACCGATTACGCCACGAGCGGTGAAAAGAGTATCACCATCATGACTATAAAACAGTATATCACATGGCAAGTATTGGATGGTCAGAGATGTAGAGTAAATGAATAAGAATGGGCTATTCCAGTTGAAATCCATACACCCCCTATGGAAGACATGGCATTAATCTCCCACAGAGGGGGTGAAGATTTCAAATAGAGTCGCACATCTAGATAACCCAATTTGAAAGTCACACACCCTGTGCGGGAGATTAAGGTTATGTCTTCTATAGGGGGTGTATGGATTTCAACTGGAATGGCTCTACGTGCTTTGACAGGCTACTAAAGAATACGAACGGAAGAAAAGTAAAAAATAACAATCAAAGAAAATATGAAATGAAACTACTAAGTCAATAACGTAACATAAACACAACGTAAGTGTTTCATTATTTTGACTGTACACAGTGTATATTTATAGCGCTGTATGTATCAATTTCTTTGTGTTTGATGTTTGCTGGATGATTTAATAAAGTCGGAAAATGATATCTGATATCGCATATAGTAACATTTTGTGTAAAAAAAAGTTAAAACGAATATTGCGGATAACAGCATTATAGACCAACATTTCGTTATTTATAGTCATGGACAAAAATTTGATATGATTTCCACCTTCTTGCCATGATCTTCCTTAAAACTTTTTTTGCTGAACCATGAAATGGTATCATGCAGCCTATGAGTGTGTCTTACTCACAAACATGCTGACTAACCTTTTGGTCTAAACTGGGCATCTCTCAAAATACCACTAAGGATGACCCCGCGAGTGGTGTCAAATGAAAGAGAGAAAAAAAAATATAATAAAAATATTTTCCCATCCAGGGGTGGCACTCATAATTAGCCCTGGGTCAATATTCATATGGGTCCTTTTATAACTCAAAATGGTAAGAAGGTATGTATCCCCAAGCGGTGTCAAATGAAAGAGAACAAATTGAAGAATATAATAAAAAAATAAGTTACAAACATCTTGTTTTCGTACCTTTTCATGGAAAAAAAACCCCGCAATTTTAACAATAAATATCTGTTGACCTCGTTTTTGTACAATTTTGTCATCTTAGTTCCCATTTCTCTGATAAAGACGTACCACAACATTTCACCAAAAGGGCCCGTCTTAGCACATGAACATGATCAATACAGGGCCCTCCTTATAGGTCGTGTAACCTCAAGATCCCTTTAGTTTTCAAAAGCCTTTCAAAATTATCTCTCACGTGCGTATACCAGTAATCGGAACACTTAGGTCATTCTCAAAACATCAGTGTGTCCTCCCAAGGAAAAAATAGCGGATTTAACACAAACAGTATTCCAAATGTTCTCCCCTGAATATAGCTTCACATACATTTTACATCGAAAGTGACTTCGTACCCCTTCAAAATAAATGTACCATGTTGTACATGTACCTACTTTGGAATACAGAAAAATAAAGCACTGTATTTAATATATGACCACTTTCGGGATTTCAATCAGAAACGGTAATTGATACGGACCTGATGAAATATTGGCTTTTATTATAGATACGCACTCCGTAAATCTGATATAGCTTGTAACACATAAAAAACACCAAACATCTATACGCGGGAACACAGTAAAATTTTATAGGTCTGTATCCCGGGTCTGTATATTTCAATGTATTAGAGCGGATCGACTTAGTCGGGTGTGTTAAGATATTTTGTCTCAAAACATCTTACTGGCGAACAACACTTAAAGCTCTATACGGTATTTATTTAATCTTAGATGCATGATGGGATTGAAAGATAAGCTAACGGACTATTCCATTTAAAATCCCCACTACCCCTGTGGAAGAATTTGGGAATATCTTCCATAGGAGGAGTATCTTTTTCAAATGTAATTGGTCAGAGTTAATCATTTTGAAACCCATACTCCCACTGTATTATGGCTTTACCTATATCTAACACAAATGGAGTGAGTATTTCAAATGGAAGTTACCCAATTGTATATTCTATTCAAAACTATTCCCCCTGTAGAAGACTTCAGCTAAATCTTCCACAGAGGTAGTGGGGATTTTAAATGGAATAGCCCACTGTAAGTAAGTATTGTGTAGTAGAGGTAGTTTTTGTGTGTAGTAGTATACCCAGCAAACACAAAAACGTTTTTAAAACGTTTTAAATAAGTTATATTTTAGCTTTTGGTTTAGGTAAAAACGTTTTTTTTAAATAACATTAAAATGTCGGGTTATATAAAGGTCATGATAACATTTTAAAACGTTTTGTACGAAAACACACTAGAACAATATTTTTAAATGTTTTCAAAAAATGTTATTGTAAACTATTTTTGCAAACATTTTTGCCAAATATTGTGTCAATACTTAAATAACATTGTGTTAAAATATTTGAACCCAGCAAACACAAAAATGTTCTTAAAATGTTCTTTTCAAAACCTTTTAATAACATTTAAATGTCGGGTTATATAAAGGTCGTGAAAACGTTTTTAAAACGTTATTGAAAATATTTTGGGCAAACATTTTTCGCAAAACATTTTTTCAACCCCAAAATAACATTCTGTTTAGAATGTTTGGTCATCAAGTTTTCAAGAATGTTTTTGGAATGTTATTAAAACGTTTTTATACCCTTTATATAACCCGACATTTAAACGTTTTCTGCAAAACATTTTTGTTTGCTGAGCAGTAGATTATCAAAAAATGTTTTTAAAGGTTATGAAAACGTTTTATACTCTTAATATACCCTTTATATAACCCGACATTAAACGTTTTCTGACAACCTTTTATAACCTTTTGCGAATGATGTCGAAAACGTTTTGTGTTTGCTGGGTAGTGTGTAGTATAGTACTCTACTATTTTCACTCTCTCAAACACTCTAAAAACAACTGAGTGTTAAAATATTAACACTATTTGAGCAAAAATACTTCTCAACTTTATTAACACATAATTTCGTTAATGCTGTAACATCCCAGCAAACACAAAAGCGTTTTAAAAACGTTTTAAATAAGTTATATTTTGGCTTTTGGTTTAGGTAAAAACGTTTTAAGAACATTAAAATGTCGGGTTATATAAAGGTCATGATAACGTTTTAAAACGTTTTGCATGAAAACACACTACAACAATATTTTTTAAATGTTTTCAAACAATGTTATTTTAAACTATTTTTGCAAACATTTTTGCCAAATATTTTGTCAATACATAAATAACATTATGTTAAAATATTTGAACCCAGCAAACACAGAAATGTTCTTAAAATGTTTTTTTCAAAACCTTTTAATAACATTTAAATGTCGGGTTATATAAAGGTCACGAACACGTTTTTAAAACGTTATTGCAAATATTTTGGGCAAACATTTTTCGCAAAATATTTTTTCAACCCCAAAATAACATTCTGTTTAGTATGTTTTGTATCAAGTTTTCAAGTATGTTTTTGGAATGTTATTAAAATGTTTTTATATCCTTTATATAACCCGACATTTAAACATTTTCTGTCAAACATTTTTGTTTGCGGAGCAGTAGATTATCAAAAAATGATTTTTAAGGTTATGAAAACGTTTTATACTCTTAATCTACCCTTTATATAACCCGACATTTAAACGTTTTCTGACAGCCTTTTATAACCTTTTGCGAATGATGTCGAAAACGTTTTGTGTTTGCTGGGATATTAACAAGGCATCTTCACTAACATGTTATAGGAGCTACAATTTTTAACAAAATTATGTTCAGAGTTTAATGTAAGTGCTAAAATCCAGCATGTGAACACGTTAAAAAATAAGTATAACACGAGTGTAAAGTTAGTTTTAAAAAATTTAATAAACGTGCTAAATGCATAACTTTTAAAGAAATTATGTGGCAGTTTGAAATATGTTGAGTTTTAAAAGATATTGCTCAAATATTTTTATAATATATTAACATTGGTTAAGTTAAGTCCTAATTAACATTACACAAAGTACAAATCACAATCTAATACATGCAAATTAATGATCTAGCATTGATCCCAGGAAAGTGCTAACAAATCGTAAATGAACGAAGTATAAGTCAATAAAATTGTAGTTTTTTAAATGACAAAATTAGCATAATGGAAGAAGACGGTATTGTTGATCTTTATGAAGCGCATTTCAATTACAAATGACCATACAGAATAAGCCGGTGCGGACTGGGTGCTCGTACTTATGTGTATGCTTTCAATGTAAATTAAGCAGTAAGTGGAGCCAGGATTTGGAAAACGCACGCTACCATCAAGTTTGTTGTACTTTCAAATATGAAATGAAATCAGTCGACTGGCAAATATGAAATCAAATCAAACATAGATAATTGAATATGTGGTACTGTTCATAATGTGTGGGGCATGGTTGAGGTGTGTGCACACAGGGGTGTGTCTCGTGGGGGTACACTTGCGAAGGTGAGGTGGGGGTGTGTGGGCGCATTTTCCGAGTGGACCCAGAATCTGGAAAACGCACGCTATTACCAAGTTTGTTGTACGTATCAACTGTCAAAATACACAACATGAAATCAAACGTTGGTGACTTATGTGTGGTGATTTTCATTTGTGTAGGTGGGGTATGTAAGTGTGGGATTAGAGTTGGAATTAAGACAGGGGTGTGGTATGTATATGTTGTATGTGCGGGGTGGGTTGTGTGGTCTGTGGGGAATGTAGATGTGGGTGGGGGAGGACCTCATAATGACTATAATGTGAAATTATTTTACCATTATTAGATTGTCTTTAGTCTTATAACTTGAAGTGCACTCTTTTTACCAAAATATAAAAAATAGGTTTTTTATAATCTGTGCGGTTTTCTGAATTGGCGAATCACTAATTAAAAAAACAAGATAAACTGCAGAATTATGGTGAAAATGATAGAAAGGTACGAAAGTCGTGTCAACCTGTAAACTTTTTTTTTTTTTTATTTGCATATATTTTTTCGTCAATGAGTACAAAAGAATGGATTTCACATACATTGAGTTTTCCAGAAAAAAAATCATTCATATTGGAAAGCAGAAATACAGTTATGCAAAACACATATCCTTAAAAAAAATTGCCTGTCACGATGTTGCAGGCACTTTATTGTAACAAATTAGGCGTTTTCTTGAATGAAATGAATGTAACATAATCCTAAACCTAACGCATGCACGCTCCCAGTAATTATAGGGTTGGGCGTGTTCATTTGTTCGCGCCAATCATTCATGTCAACAGTAATTAACAATGCCCAAGACGAAGTTGACTCAAAAGTATCTAGTTTCTGAATAGACTTGTACCTAATCATTGCCTAAATCGCAGCTTTTGGCGTAATTTAGCAGATTTCAGTAAACAAACAGGAAATTCGTATCAACTCTCTACGTAAGTTGTCACTAAATTTGTTTCAAGCTATAGACAGACAGACAACTAGCACGTGAGAGTTTCATTTTATTATTTGTATATATTTTTAAGCGGACTTAAGAATCGGTTTTTAAGTAGCTTTGATTTTGAGAATCTATCAAGAGAAGGGTGTTTCAATATATAACTTGAGAAATATCCGCAGGCTTAAAAAGCAAAAATATCAGACCACACACTGATACGATCTATATAATCACGATGAAAGTGTGATGATAAAATCGTTGTTTTTCATCCTCAATGATTTTTGACCTGATAAGTGTATTTCTTATTCAACAGATTCAAGTTTGATGCTTAACATTTGCACTCTATGTTTTATTTACACTTGTGGTTTAAATTGACCATTCCTGCGTACAAAAAGGGCAGGTGGTAATTGGAGTTCAAAACGCATGTATTTTATAAATTGTATACACCAAATTTGATGAACGTATTATGGATCTACATAAAATATGCATTTAAATGAGTACAAACATGCCTAGTATTCATTCAGTGGTTCTTTAAAATACCAAAATAATTTTTCGATGAGAATCGCTGAGCTTCAATGTTTTGACTGTGAAACCTCTCAGTACATAAGCGTTAAAAGCATTAATATTGCATGCTTTTGATGAAATGAAGGACCCAATGAATATACATAAACTGGTGAAGCAGGGGGTGATGTAGGGCGTATATTTTCATGCTTGTGTTACTTCGATGACTTTGATAAATCAACCTCCTCCTCACCCCATATCCTAGTGTTTTAATCAACATGACCAGGTGCCCGTTACAAGCGCTCAATATTTCTGATTAACTTCAAGACGAGCTATGACAAATATTTATTGGAATAATGCATCAACTTGCTGGCACAAATTTGCAATATCTTTTCCCTACAATAAGAATTGGAAACCGGGGATGGGTTGCGCAAACAAAAGGATGTTTTTCTACTGATATGCTCTGAAAATACGGCACGAAAATCATGTGCTAAGAATAATATGATTTTAAATTCCGTGGTTTGTTATCATTTTGAATTAATTCATAACTCTAGTTGCAGCATATTCTTCTCCGTTGTATCCACAACGCAGAATTCGAACTCATTGTTTCGCGTTGTATTACGATCACGCAATTCAAACGACCATAAGGTATCGGTTAGATATAATTAATTACCATCTTTAGTAGTATTTAAGGTAACAAAAACAGATTGCAAATGCAGCATCATTAATTGTGACAAATCACAATTGAGTCTAAAGTTGACTGTGACGTATGCCATATTGTTAAATGTCAAAAGGATGGTACTGTTACTATGGTTATTGGATATCCATACCTGTCTGGTTGTTACCTGATACAGCATAGAAAAGCTTAACTGTTTGTATTAGCCAGGCAGCATCAATATTAATTACCGAGCGCTGACGGGCTCTTGGGAGGCAGCAGAAGAATCAATTCTCATCTCTTGAGAAGCGAGGATGTTGACACTTACTGACACCCTCCTTTTTTCCCATCAATCCTATGTATCATTTACGATTAAATCCACTGCTAGCCTGGTTCCTTAAGAAAAATAGAGTTGTTGATGTTGCTACTATGCGTTATTAGCCCGAAGTGGAATCAAAATCTGATTATGTCGACTATTGCAAAGGAGGATAACACTCTTCAAGTTATTATTATTACGGTCCGAGTGCCATGAGGACGTCGTCATATAGCTCTTATATCTCAGGAGGGAAATTATTTTCACCACTGCTTTCAATTTAAACTAGATAAGTTATTATAACTTGTCTTCGTCTTCCGTATCGCACGGATTGCAATTTTGCCTTGGATCATAACTCATAAAAATGGAGATGTCTCGGCTACTACTACTTGCGTCAATTGTGACTCTTTTCAATGTGGCTATTGTGTATGGTGTTACAAGTGTCAAAGTATCAAGTCCTGTATCACCTGTGAGACAAGGTGGGATCTTGTCGGTACATTGTCATATCGAGGACCTTGCGGCGGACACACAAGAAGTGACAATAATGCACAGGCCAATAGGTGGTAATACAAATCGTTTAACGTGGGATCAAGGAGTCGTCTCAGGTGTCGAAGACAGAGTATTCCTCGCTATTCGACAGCTCAACGACGGAAGTATGGTTTACTTTTTATCTATCGTCGAAGCTCAAAGACAAGATGGTGGTGAGTACTTCTGTCGGGTTTTTACCACGGAAAACATGCAAGAAGTAGCGTCCGATTTGGTGCATATAGATATTCAATACTTCCCAGAGGAACCGTATCCACTATGTGAACCAATAGATCCTATTGTAGTGTATTCGGGATCTAGTATACTTCTGAATTGTACGTCGGAAGTTGGATCGCCACCTGTTTCGATGCAGTGGATTAAAACTGGATCTGATAAGGCGTCTGAAAGTAACCAGGTAGTTAATGATGGAATAGTGTATTCAGAGTTACATTTAAAACCGAATTATTTGGACAACGAGGCGGTGTTTTTGTGTCAAGTTACCAGTGTTATGTTTCCTGATAAGGTGGAAACGTGTCATGTTGGCCCGATTATGGTCATACCTACTGAACACGAGCTACAAGGTGGACAAAGTGGACAAAACATCAACAACGATGCCATGGGTGTGGTCACTACGGCTGAAAGTCGTAAACCGGTGTCGATTTGGAAAACACAAGAAGTGTCATCATCGAACAAAAACACCGATTGTGATAAACTGTGTCATCTAACAACGGATAACTCAACATTTACGTGGATTGTTGCAACCTGCGTATCTGGACTAATAGCTATTATATTCTGCATTATTGGAGTTGCTATATCTATTAAATTGTATAAATTACCTAGATTACAACACCCTGACAGTGCTAAGTTTAAGGAGTGTATATACGAGGACGTAGATCGCCGTAGTTTACCGGACAATAAAGTGTACATGGCGTTAAAGACTTCTCAGCGTTTTGATAAGACTGTGTTGCCTTCCGGCCATACAAGTGCTGACCACTATGCCATTACATTGTGTAGACCTACGCCGAACTTATGACTGGTCATCATTGATTATTGTGACAGTACATTTTATTGACTATAGTGTGTTAATATATACTTGTTGTTTGGAAATGTTGCCGAAACACTGTCGCAATGTGGTGAGACAACTCTGAGATATGGACGTACAGATTTGATTTTGTTAATACATATGGGTTGACTTTATTAAAATGTTTTTGCTTGGATATCTTCTTAGACTCCCCTCTTACCTTTTTGTTCCGTCTTTCTTTACTTAATTATCTTCAAGTCAAACACGTCTTTTAGCAAATCACATCAACATGTTAAAGAGTACTACCATTGTCTGTCATTACAATGATGTTGAAATCACGGGGTCTTTTGACCTTCTGTCGTCTGTCGGTTTGATTCATCGCAATTATATTAATAATCATTTAATTTTTATTTAGACATGCCGATATGAACAAAAAGAGGAAAGAAACAAATGCTTCTGAAGACTGAATATCTTTAGTTGAAACTTTAGGTTAAATACCATTAATTAGAGCTGCACAGTGCTTGAAAAAAAGAGGGACTATTTTCTTGCATGGCATCTGAAAAATGTGCTTAAAATCACTGGAATATACCAAGCCACATTGCCAAAAATGTGCAGATATCAGAGTGACATGCAGAAATGACTTGTTTTCTATGATTCCTTTGGTACAGTTGTGATGAAAAGTCCCCACAAATTCATCCGCAGAACATCGATTTTCCCACCCCTACTAGCACGCTTCTCTCAGGTCGAAAAAAAAGGAGGAAGCACGGTAAATTTATGATCTTTGCACTTTAGTGGTTTAAAGCAAGAAAAGTCTCAGGTCAGCACAGTCATGTTGAAATTTTGGTCATATTTTTTTCGCTGCAGAGTTCCATATATGAGTAAATCGTGCTTAGAAATTGAAATTATCTAATTTTCCATTGAAAACAGTGTTATAGAGAATAAGTGGTATTTAACCTATATCAGAGATTCCTTAAGTAAGTATTAAAATAAAAACTGATGTAACTTTTCAGATTACGCAATTAAGTAATAGATCTAAATGACACAAGGCACAGTGTACCTTGTGTGCAAGTATAAGAAAACACAGGGGCATAAATGTATACTTTTTGTATAAATGTCATTTTCACTGCAATTGTGAACTTTGATGAAAGTATTAAAATGTTACTGAAAAGCAGTTATTTAAAAAAGAACGAGACTGTTACTTTAAAACAAGTGTTGCACTTTGCAGGATACGTCCAAGGTGATATGTGAAATTTGCAGTGTAGTCGTTGCTATAAAAAAATAATCAAAAAATTAAACTTTAGAGAAATTCCGGGTTTTTCTTTTTTTTTATGATGCTGCCATTATGGTACAAACTACAATGGCAAATTATGGTATGAATTCGACATCCATATGTAGAATGATATTCTCTCTGTGGTCATGATCAAATCAATGCCAGTCTAGGTAAACAAGGAAGCAACTATATTCCAAAAACCACCAATTCTATTTTTCCATACAAAAAACCTTAATGCAATCTAAATTCAACTCAATGTGTCTCGTATTGGGATATCTCATAAATCCGTTTTGGCAAATAATCAGAATGTTGTTTGATACACGGGTCTCCCCTGATGGTTGATGATGTAAAGATAATGAAATTTTATATGATTTTGGAAAGATAACCAGGGTTATTATAAAAACGGTGTTAAGGACACGTTTCAAACAATAACCCTTTTATTAACATTTACACAGATATGGAGAGTTAAGCTTTCCGCGTATTCTACTAAACAAGATATTAACCGTGATCAAAACTGTTAAGGGCACGTATTCATTATTTTCTTTTTTCTTTTTCTTCTTGTTGTTTTTAAATTTCGCCTTCTGTATTTTTTTAAATTATTGTTATTAATATTATTATGATCTTCTTCTTCGTCTTCTTCTTTTTTTCTACTTTTTCTTCTTTTCTTCTTTTCTTCAATTGTCATAATTTTCTTCTTCTTCTTCAATTTATCCGTCTATAATTTGTTATTATTAATAATATTGTGTTCTTCTTCTTCATCATTTTTTTCTACTCCTTTTTCAGTGTCTTCTTCACATATTTTTGCTTGAATTCCTTCTTCTTGGATTATTTTTTGTCATATTCTTCGCCTTCACCTTCTTCTGCTTTGTTTTCTTTCGGTTTTTCTTTTTCAATTTCGCCTCCTTCCATTTCGTCTTCTTGGTCTTTTTTTTTCCATTGTTTGTAATGTTCTTATCATGCGATCACATTAATCATGTCGTTGGGCGACGTCGACACACAAGCACAGGTGGGGAAGATTCGTATATTCTCAGTTTGCAAACAGCTCCATATGGACCACAATGGCCTCATCCCAATGGCATAGTTTAAAAACCTCAATTAAACAATCACAGTGCAAAATTTGTCCTCAAGTTTCAGAGAATGAGTTTTTGTACCCAAATTTTCAAAGGTCATTCAATGAATGTGCAAATTTATTGGGGTTAAATGAGATGAGCATGTTGTTGTTCCTAGTGATATGAAGAGTTTGTTTCCAAAAGGCGCTAAATCCAAAAGCTGCCGTGTGTCACATTTTTCTGGTATATTTTAACATTTTAAAGATAAAATGACATTTAAAGATTTGAATGGATATGTTTGCAACTCAAGCTTAATTTCTAACTATTTTCAACATCATTTTTTTTGTGCCATAAAAAGTTCTCCAATGCAAAGTTTTAAAATGTTTTATTGTTTTTTAAAGATAACCAAAGAATTGTTATAACTATTCTAGATATCCAATGTTATTAGATTGACAATGTTACTGCTACTCTTAAGAATATCTTCAAATGAATTTTACACAAAGCAGCCTTTGGAGTTAACGCCTTGTGGTACCAAACTCTTCATATTATGTTCCGTTCCTAAGAATATCATTTAAACATTTTTTATTTAGAAATGTCATTTCAGATGTCATTAATTCTACTACAAAGAGTTGAACTGCTTAAATATTTATTATTTTCCTGTCACGTCATAACTCATGCGACACTGTGCAAATACTTTATGTAAATCTATTACTTTTTATAAAATATATAAATTGTATCATTGTTTAAAGAAATATCCTTCTATTCAAAGTAATTTTAAATTTTAAAAGACCCCGATCCTTACCCATATTGGGATACTCCATTTAAAATCCACGCTCCCCTGTGGAAGATTTAGAAAAGTCTTCTTCAGAGGGAGTATGAGTTTCGAATAGAATAAAGAATTCGAAAACTTCCATTTGAAATACTCACTCCAGTTGTGGAAGATAGGTAAAGCCACAATACAGAGGGAGTATGGGTTTCAAAATGATTAACCCTGATCAATTACATTTGAAAAACATACTCCCCCTGTGGAAGATATTTTCAAAATCTTCCACATGGGTAGTGTGGACTTTAAATGGAATAGCCCATTTCATGTGTGTTATTATTTGTTTCAGTTGAATTAAAATTTGTAACAATGACAATAAATGATAAAGATGTTTTTTGTTATGCAGGAATAACATACAATAAAGCATTATCAAATTGAACAAATAATGCGAGTAGGCCTAGATTTCATTCATTAAACGAACGTGTCAATGCGGTTCAAAAGGTCAAAAATGTCATATGATTGACGGCTTTTCATCCCAGCTACATACACTTTAAGTACGTATCATTAGATTTGCACAATATACATTGCGAACTGTTAAATTTCACAAATATCAATTTTTAATTATTTGCCATAAAATGTGGATATCTCTGACCCGCTTGACTGGTCACGTGATAGACGGCTAGATATCGTCTTGATGACGATCATCATCATGACGATACCTAGCCGTCTATCACGTGACCAGTCCAGCGGGTCAGTTGTCTGATGAAGTCTGGTGGTTCCAGACGCAACGGAGCAAAGTTTAAAAAGTAAGTTTCAGTCCAGTATTAGATTTATTTCCAAAATTCTGTTTACAACTACTGGATGACAAAGAACATGCACTCCTTCTTTGCGACTTATTTGTTTGCTATACGGTTTTTGTAAAAACACGTTTTGTCTGCGGTTTACTTTCTAAACATATTTTTAAAAGTAGGTTGCTTATTGTACTTTTTCTCTCAATTTCGAAAGTGTTTTGCATTTTTGGTTAAATTGGATTAGGTTATCTCAGTTAACTATACTACATGTATATTTCCTGCTAAATTTACAAGTCACTTTCCGTAAACACTTTCCAAATTTAGGGAATTGCTGGAAAGTAGGTTCGGCACTCAGCTATACTCAGCTCCTCCTAAAAAGAAAAGGGAATTAGATAAAATATTCATTCACTTCTACTTCCAAAGACAAAGCAAATTAGGAGAATTGCAAAACAGGGTCTGTACTTGTTTCTCTCCTACTCTGGCATCTCTCCTCTCCTCTCCTTTTTTTTCTCCTATTTAGTTGAGTGCATAACAAATAAGCCCTACATTTATACATTAGAGGATAGTAATGTAATGCATAGTCTACCGGGGCTATACCTCCAACTAGAAAGCTCTTACCAGATATACGAGTGTCCGCTTACATTATCTTCGCATAGGAATAGATTTTCGAGTTGAGATGCGACAAAAAGAGAACAAACGTTCCGAGTTACCGGTTAATTGGATCACAAATTTTCTCGGACAGATTTGGATTAATAGAACAAAATGTATGATGAAAAAATCAATAAAAGATATAACCTATTATTCTGAAAGAAAGTCGAATTATTTAGGGTTCTTTTTATGCCTTATGGAGCCCACTAAAACTGTATGAAATTCAAATTTCTTTGTAAGAATGTTTTTATATGAATAATATTGCAGTTGCGTTTTCATGAAAAAAAAGCGCAGTGATTTATAGTGCGCTACGCACAGGCACAACCCCTAGACGTTGATCCACAAGCCTCAGCACACTTTTTATGGTTAGTTAATGTAAGATATTCCGCAATAAAACATATAACTAGAACTAAACCAAAATAATGAACAAAGATATCTGGACGAAACTCTCAATCTTGACTTTTTGTAAGAATTTGTTAATAACAAAAAGAAATAACAATTTATTCAAAATCGACATAACATACTACTGTTTACTTAAGCTTGCTCCATTTTATAACATACAGACTGCTATTTACTGACAATAACACCTTAAGGGGGTACTACACCCTGTGGTCAATTTAGACTATTTTTGCATTTTCTCAAAAAATAATAACACACTGGTAACAAAAGTTATGTATATTATTGGGGCAAGAAATCCAATTACTACACTGAAATTTCAGTGACTCAAGACAAGCAGTTCAGCATATATGATAGGAAATGAGGTACATCCTAGAGGTACCTTATTTCTTATCATAAATAACGAACAGCTTGTCTTGGGTCACTGAAATTCCAGTATAGTAATTGGATTCCTTGCCCCAATAATATACATAATTTTTGTTACCACTGTGTTATTAGTTTTTGAGAAAAATGCAAAAATAGACATACATTTATCGAGGGGTGTAGTACCCCCTTAATGAAAACATACATACAGACTGCTATCTACTGAAGATAACACTATAATGACAACATACAGACTGCTATCTACTGAAAATAACAACATAATAACAACATATATACCGCTATCTACTGAAGATAACACCATAATGACAACATATATCAGTATATCTACTGAAGATAACACCATAATGACAACATACAGACTGCTATCTACTGAAGATAACACCATAATGACAACATATATACCGCTATCTACTGAAGATAACACCATAATGACAACATATATCAGTCTATCTACTGATACTGAAGATAACACCATAATGACAACATACAGACTGCTATCTACTGAAGATAACACCATACGAGCTTCATAAAATCACATTTTATTTTTTGGAATATCAATGGTATGTCATCAAATATTGGCGATTATGATTTTGAAGCATTTCTGCAAACGTTTGACTTTTTATGCTTTGTTGAAACATGGGCATCAATAATCAATGAATTTGATATTACAGGTTTCGACCAGGTTAGCACTATTCGAAAGAAAGCAAACAATGCAATTAGGAATTCAGGTGGAATATCATTTTATTACAGAGCTAACTTGGATATTGCTGTAGAAAAATTATCTAGTAGCTCAGATAATATCCTCTGGGTCAAAATATCATCAAATGATGGCATTGCTTTAATTGTGTGTATTGTTTACAGGCTCCCCATTTACTATTAATGAAGATATTTATGACATTCTCGAATCTGAATACTCTAATTACCAGTCTCGTTTCAGTGAATTCAAGTTCATTATAGTCGGTGATGTTAATGGTAGAACAGGTAATGAGGACGACTTTATTGAAGGAGATGAATGCCATGATTAACAGGTTTAGATTGAGTCGCTCAGAAGAGGCTTTGTCAGAATATAAGATCATTAAACAACAGTATAAAATTCTTTTAAAGAAAAAGAAATATTTATTCAGGAAAGAGAAGCAACAGGCTCTTCTTGATTCCCTCAACAGTAATGATATCAAAACTTTCTGGGCACAAATAAAGTCACCTCCTAAAAGTGTATCTGATCGTATATCAACCAATCAGTGGCTGCATCATTTTAGAAATCTTTTTAACCCAGAGAAAGATGATGCCAGTGATGATGATATTGAAATCATCGAAAGTGAGTGTCCTCCTGATAACCACTCCGAGGAAGCCAATAAAAGTGACACCGAATGGGATACGTTTCTTAACACTGAAGTAACTGAGGATGAGGTAGCTAAATCTGTGAACTCTTTGAAACAGGGCAAAGCGACTGGTATTGATGGCATACCTGCTGAATTTCTTAAACATTCGCCAAAAGTCTTGCTCGATATGCTTGTAAGTTTATTCAATGCAATATTAAGCTCTGGTTGCTTTCCCTTGCAGTGGGCCACTGGGCTGATTGTCCCCATTTTTAAAAAAGGTAAACGTGATGAGCCCAGTAATTATCGGGGAATATCACTTATTTCAGTTCTATGTAAAGTTTTCTCAGGAGTTCTCCTGAATAGATTGAACTTCTGGGCAGACGCAGTGAATTTCTTTTGCCAAGAACAAGCTGGTTTTAGAAAAGGTTATCGCACAACAGATAATGTTTTTATTATGTATACAGTAATTAATAGATATTTGTCACGTAAAAAAGGTCGATTATATATTGCTTTCGTAGATTTTCGTAAAGCTTTTGATTCTGTGAATCACCAACTGCTCATTTCTAAACTAAAAGATGCTGGAATTACAGGTAACATCCTTGAAGTGTTGCGTTCCATGTATATGCAATTAAATGCACATGTTAAAACTCCTAATGGAGTCACAAATTCTTTTCCTTGTTTATCAGGTGTTCAGCAAGGGTCTGTATTATCACCATTTCTTTTTAATTTGTTCCTCAACAGCTTGAGTCAACAGCTGAATTCTTCTGACATCCAGGAAATCCAACTTGGCGACGCATATATAAACCACTTACTCTATGCTGATGATCTAGCACTGATCAGTGATACAGTATTTGGACTGCAACGACAAATAAATATTCTTGCTAACTACTGTAAAGTATGGGGTCTAACAGTCAATACTGAGAAAACAAAAATCATTGTTTTTCGTCGTGGTGGTGTATTAAAGAGATATGAAAAATGGTATTATTTAGACGAGCAAATAGACACTGTTAATTCATTTAAGTACTTGGGAGTTACATTCAGTTCGTCTGGATCATGGATCAAATCACAAGAGTATTTAAGTGTACAGGCTAAGAAAGCCCTTTTTAGTGTTAAAAGCATTGCCAGTAAATTTGGTCGCCTACCTCCTGATGTAATGTGCAAAATTTTTGATACTAAAATTGCCCCAATTATGTTTTATGGCTGCGAATTATGGGGAACAGATGAATCAATGTTAATTGAAAGAGTACATTTAAGTTTCTGCAGGTACCTACTCAACATACCAAAAACAACTTCTAGTGATGGTGTGCGAGGTGAATTGGGCAGATATCCTTTGTTTATTCAAACTCTGATGAGAGTTATCAAGTATTGGCTATATATTCTTGAATTAAGTCATAATAGAACATTATTTCAGTGTTATAAATTTCAGTACAACAAAGCCGAACGTGGCCAGGAGTGTTGGGCACTAGCTGTCAAAAACATTTTGTTTTCTAGAGGATTTGGTCACGTTTGGATTGCACAAGGTGTTGCCAATAAAAATGTTTTTATTTCACTTTTTAAGCAACGTTGTACAGACAAAGAACTACAACGTTTTGATGAGTCTATGCGTACTAATTCTAAGTTAAAATATTATTCAATCTTTAAGACTGATATCATATGTGAAAAGTATTTATTTATAATTGAAAATGTTATGATGAAGATTTTGTTGACTAAACTTCGACTGGGTAGTTTGAATTTGGAAGTAGTTTTAGGAAGATATGAAGGTATACCACGCGATGAACGTCTCTGTAAATTATGTGAGTCTGGATTGGTCGAAGATGAACTGCATTTTGTTCTAGTGTGTGATTATTTTAGGAATGAGCGGCAACGTTTTATACCTAGATACTATCGTGAAAACCCAACTGAACTGAAGTATTGCCAATTCATGCAGACTTCTGATAGCAGGATCTTGAAAAATCTGTGTAAATATTTATTTAATGCATGTAAGAAGAGAGATATATACTTTCGTCAGTAGATGTATACGTTAATATTGTTTATGTAATTTACAATGTATTTTAGGGCCGGAGGCCTTTATATACTGAATAAATTTCCCTCATTTGAGGGAATTGAATTGAATTGAATAATACTGAAGATAACACCATAATGACAACATACAGACTGCTATCTACTGAAGATAACACCATAATGACAACATAATATACCGTTATCTACTGAAGATAACACCATAGTGACAACATATAGACTGCTATCTACTAAAGATAACACTATAATGACAATATATAGACTGCTATCTACTGAAGATAACACCATAATGACAACATATAGACTGCTATCTACTAAAGATAACACTATAATGACAATATATAGACTGCTATCTACTGAAGATAACACCATAATGACAACATACAGACTGCTATCTACTGAAGATAACAGCATAATGACAACACACAGACTGCTATCTACTGAAGATAACACCATAATGACAACATATATACCGCTATCTACTGAAGATAACACCATAATGACAACATACAGACTGCTATCTACTGAAGATAACACCATAATGACAACATACAGACTGCTATCTACTGAAGATAACACCATAATGGCAACATATAGACTGCTATCTACTAAAGATAACACCATAATGACAATATACAGTCTGCTATCTACTGAAGATAACACTATAATGACAATATACAGACTGCTATCTACTGAAGATAACACCATAATGACAATATACAGACTGCTATATACTAAAGATAACACTATAATGACAACATACAGACTGCTACCTGCTGAAGATAACATCATAATGTAGATGTTGAAACCTATAGAATTCAAAATCAAAATATTCATGAAAAAGTTTAATTTCGTGTAATATTTCTCGATACGGTGATAGCAAAGTGTGATAGTGCTACTTTAAAGGATCTTTCAAAATGTATCTATCTAGATATTCCTTTGCTAGACCTGTCATCCAACTTATACGTATAATGAATTGGTTACAAAGTTATGAATAGACAGTAACCTGTCAAAATCACCACCATCAATCTATTTAACCCTCCACACGTAAAACAAAAAAGTACAAAAAAACGAGTTTCATTACTTTCCCGAAAAATGGAAATTTAATCATTTCTACTCCTGAATTTGCATAAAAATATATTCGAATTCCCTCAAAAAGTTGTCATAATGTTCTACTAATGAACCAGTCAAATTTTGTAAGTAAGGAAACTATTTTGAGAAACCACCCGACTTTTCATAATATTGTATAATGTCAACCATAGCCTCGTGTACGCTGGCCAAGTATTCCATCTCATGATAAATATCAACGCATATTTCCTACAGGGTAACATCAATATTCATTACTAATTCCATTCTTGCTTACGGGGATCTGCGGTAATATTTTAATGACTTACCCTTAAGGTGAATTATAGCCAGAAGGAACTTTGACGCGTGCACACACGCCACAGTATACGCCCAATGCTTTGTTTTGCTTGTGAATTATACCGGGAATTATATGAATATAACCCTGCCATGAGAGACCAAGCAATCAGCTTTCTTGTGGCAAAAAATAACAACGTTTGGCCGAGGTCAGTCTGGTGGTTTATACCCACCAGGAATATGATTTGGATGACGTTTGACGAAGCTGTAATGTATTATTATAGTTCCATCGTTTACAGCAGGCGACTGATCACTGACCATGGATCGTTCCTTGTGCTCACAAGAAAGAGCTACTTCGGTTCATAGAGTAAGAACAATCGCTTCGTGTTGGCGATTAAAGTATAAATCAAGTGTTTACCAAAAAGGTTTTGCACGCGGCTGCAATACAAAAATCAACGAAATTTTACATATTAAGACTTTTTCTTCAAGAACCACTGATATATTACTAGGAATGTTTGTACTCGTCAATACATATTCCGTATTGATTATGAAATTTTTAATTTCTAACATTTTTCTTAATTTTTTTTTAATTTGTCGTCTGCTCAAAATTCCCGCCGGCGGGAAATTGGCAGGGAGATTAGGATTATGCGATATGTGTTATTTCAGGATTGATGAGGTAACCCAAATAGTAACACGATACGAAAGATGAAAAACGTGTCAGAATAATAAATTAATGATTAATATTGAGAATAGTAATCCGGTTTGGTCTTGATTTAATTTTGTCATTGCTATTTTTGAGCATTATTGTTTATTTTCATTGTTATCATTTTTCATTTTGGTGGATTAAAATAGAATTGATGCTTAATCGGGAATGAAAATTAAATTAACGTAATTCATACGCGTCTCTATCCCTCCCTCCTTGCCTGACTGTATATTCGCTCCCTTTATCTTGCTCCCCTTATGTCTCTCATGACTTTCTTGTAAGATAGATTAAGATTTATGATACAGATCATTTAAACAAATTTGAGAATTCGCAGCAACCCTCAATCATGTCATTTTTCGCGTCCCACCTGGACAGCCGGAATATAAATCCAGTTAAAATGTATAGCATGACACACACACACCTAGGCAGTAATACGTTGTTATTTATTGTGGCATCAATGTAGTTTTATCAGTTACAGGAGACGCGTCAGGATTGTATTTTTACCCACAACCACCCACCCCCTTGAACTACTGATGTTATCAAGGACCTGAAAAATGATGCAAATTGTTCAAGTTTAAAATTAATGTCATCGGTGTGTTGTCATGTCAAGTGCTCAAAAAGTTGGTAATACCGAATAATTGTTAAAAAAGGTAAACGCTGCGAGGACGTAAGCTATATATCATGTATATAGAGGGGGTGGTAGGGTATAAGACCTCGTTTTTCGCCGTTTAATTTGTTTAACCAGTCGGCCTGGGCGGGCACACGCTTGGGTCCTGATGGGACCTGGCTTAAGCAAAATGCCTAAGCAAAGCTTTTTATAAGCATGCTGGCCAATGAGAAAGAAACAGGATTCAGGAAAAAGAGCAAGGAAAAGGAAGGCCACTCCTAACAAATCAATTGTACAATTTTTGCTCTGAGCCCTTCGAGAAACAAGAAACTGGGAATTCTTATTCCATGTCCAGATACAAAGGCCCAGTTTTCCGTAGCGAGGACACGTGTTTAGGTCCTCGTTAAGCACGAGATCCTCTGTCTGTCGATGTGATTATGTTGGAGTCCTCAGCAGTAATGTAAACCAAGCGCACACACCCCTACACCCCTGCAGAAACAAGCAAGAAAAACGCATTCACCTCCACTTATACAACGTACCAGTACATAAGACGATACCTTGTTCTACTACGCGAAGTATAGTGAAAAAAATCGACGTCTTAGCTTTAATCCATGCGATATTTATCATAATGTTATGTTTCTATACTAAAATAACAAATAAGCTTTCAAGGGTACGGCACATTATATTGCCCAGCGACTCCATGAAAAACGAACTTTTTAACATATATACAGGGGGATGACACTCACCTCATTTGCATGGCAAAATTACCCGTCTCCTCTGCAGCCAATTTGTTTTCGCTCCATCGAAATCAAGCTGGTCACGGAGGAGACTACCTTCCTTTGTGTTTGTTCATTTGTGTATGGAGAGCCTTTCTTGGAGTCCATGGCTTAGGCTACTACGCTCTCAGCTAGAGTCCGACGCTGCATTGTACTAGAAATACCTTTTCTGTGAAATCGCTATAGAGCCAATCGGGAACACGTATTCAATTTATAAATATAGCATTAAATTAGTATCACATAGTGGCCTCCGTGCAGTGGAAAACCTTAATTCTTTCATCAAAAAGAAATGAAAATGACCAAAAAAAACGGATCCACCTGTACGCCTATAAAATGGGCACAGAAATTTGTCTCAAATATGAATGAATTTTAAGAAACATACGGGATATGATGAACCAATGACCTGACGCCATGATAGCAGGATCTATTAGTTGTTTTATATACAATGCATATACCGTGTTGTCATAATACCAATATTTGGCATAATATATAACGACTAATATTTAGTATTGTAAATATGCAGTTCATATGCACAAACGAACACTGATCTTTATGATATTCAGGTTGTTGTACATCTCATATAACATGTCATATAGGAGGTCATATGTGTTGACCTTCTCCTATTGTATTTGTTCATCTGTGTATGGAGAGGATTAGCGCCATTAAACGCCATTAAAACTCCATCAGTATTAGGGCGTAGTTCAGTGAACTCACCAGATTGCTATTCCAAGTACTTTGATAAATACAGATAATATGTATTGATGGGTCGAGGCGATTGCATTGAAAACCTAATACATTATTCATAACAGTTACGTAATCAATCGATAGTGCGGACACTTTTCATTTGCAAACCACCAAAATTCGTGATCTTTTAGCGTTGGAAAAGAAACCACGTGAATAGAGTGCCCTCTCAAGAATATCAACTCTCTGATATATACCACCATCTTGAAAATACCCGTGCACTCACTCCATGTTAACAATATAAATTGCAACATGTAAGAATGCCCTCATGCGAAATGCATTCAATGAATATAAAAAGGAAGAGCAAGCCAGACATACAGTTAGCAACAATGTTTAACATAGATCATAAGGTGAGTTGAAGCTATCCCATAATTCATTTCGGTATTTACGGCTTTATTGCAGTTGCAGGCTTTTTTGTTTTTGTTTTGTTTTTATTTGTTTTTACTTTATAATGTATTGCATGGACATACGTTACGTTCACTGGTTCCTCTCTTTGCATAATTTTTCTAAAGTTTTGAAAACATTTTTCATAGGGCCGTTTAAAATTAATGTTTTGGTTCTCACCCAGAGGATTTTCATGAATTGATGAGGGAGGGATTTTTTTTTTACAATGTAAAATGAGCATTGTCAGTAGTTTTCGGTCTTTTCCAACAGTGCTCGAGGAAAGGATGAGGCCATTTCTTTTTCGGAGGAATAAACCCCCTAGAGTACCACAAAAAGACTTGGAAGTGATCCTTGTTCTCTAGTAGCCTTATTTTAATAAATGTATGACATTTTCATAAATCATTCCAAAGTTTAACAAAAAAATCTATCTGACAAATAGGAGGGGACGAGGAGGGGAAGGAGGGGACGAGAACCAAAACATTAACTTTACGGCCAAATTCATTTCTAAGAGCCATTTCTTTTTCCATTTTCACCACACATGCACCTTCTTTATCTCAAAGCATTCTGGGATCAGATTACACCAACCCTTGAACATAGATATAGAGTATTATATCCCGGTAGAACCCTTTTTTGCGTCCAATAAACTGGGTTAAAAGCCTGCGGGACGCATACACATTCTTATATACAAACGGCAAAAGCCAAATGTTGATGTTGATGACACATTCGTTCCCATCATGCACTCTGTAATTTGTTTGCACAAACAGACTCATCACCATTGTACTCGTCCATTTAAAATCCACACTCCACGTATGGAAGATCATGGGAATATTTTCCACAGGTGGAGTATGAATTTCAAATGAAACGAACACATTAGGAAGCTGTATTATATACCATCTGAGCATGCTAAGAAAATAATATTGAACCTTAATCGTTAATCTTCCACAGAGGGAGGGTGAGTTTCAAAAAGAGCTGGTTAATTGTGTTAATTCCATTTGAAATTCATATTCCCCGTGGAAGATATTTCGAATATCTTTCAATGGAATGGCCCAAAATTAATACCGCACCTATTATACATAACGGTTAACCGTTTAACTAAAACGTGAAGCTCCTCAAATTTTGTTAGTAGCACTTGACACAAAAACGTTCATTTTAAAAACCGCATTTATTTTGCAAGATTTTGAGAGTTAAGTTGACCATGCGGATTAAACAGTCAATACCGTAAAACCTCGTCTACAAGCATATAGAATGCTTCTGATGAAAGTTAAATTAATCCAGGCGCCATTATGGAGTTAGAGCAAATAAATGACAGATCCAAGCATATACAGACAAGTATATTATTGTAAGATCAATCTATTGTATTGGCATATGAAGACCCGAGCGCAAGAAGACCGTAAGTCCACTTGGCCCCTCAACATGTATACACTAAAGTTACGTATAGTTTCTTAGGGTTTTATACTGTTTAATACATGTTCCAGGGTGATAACATCATGAAAGGTTGTGAAAGATTTTGTTTTGGCCCCTGAACATGTATAAAACATTACGAAACTATACGCAACTTTAGTGTATACATGTTGAGGGGCCAAGTGGACTTACGGTCTTCTTGCGCTCAGGTCTTCATATTTACGTATGCATCGCATTAATTTAGGTTTCTTCAAAAACACTATATATGCTGATAGACGAGGTTTTACGGTATTTTTCAAGGTAGCATATAATGGTAGCCTCACAGATGTTTTAGTTAAGAAAAATTGCGCTTTTGTTTTTCATCTTCAGAACATATCAAAATAAAGCAATCTTGGATAATTTAATAATATTAAAAACAAACAATTAAAAAAGACTAAATTAAAAACAAACATAAAAGTAATTGCATCAGATTGTCAACATATTGTGATTTGAAAATATCAATGTTTGTTAGCCGATATAGATTATCAATGAATCGATACTTGACGATCTGATTTCTGGACTAATGCATTGTGGGACACCACTCAATCCTCCTGAGCATTAAGCTTCTTCACCATTCAATTTCAAAATATAGATAAAATCCCCTGTTTTCTATATACATACATAAAGCCGGATGGATAGAAACAGGTTGATCAAAAAGCGGGAACAAGCAGATTTTTGCACTTTTTCCCTGTAGCGACTTATACTTTTTTTAAAAATCCAGAGATGTGTCCATTTTAATTTAGACTACTAGTAAAATATAATGAATGCATGCCGTAGCGGATCAACCGGAGACCAACGACGGTATAATAGAAAGTTAAAAAGGTATGCATGGTGGCATGGTAAGTGAAGATGCATCCATTAATAAACCATAAAGCTTTTAGCTTCATAAACGAATGAAGAATGTAAAGAAATGATACACGATGACATGTTCCCGGAGGAAGTAGTGAATGTTGTATATAGTGTGATGTATATTAAGGTAGGTTACATTGGATGAAAATGAAAGATCAAGAGAGAGAGAGTAAGAATAAGAAGGAGTGAAAGAGAGAAAAAGGGAAAAATAGTTAAGAAATATAGAAGCAAAAGACGAAAAGTTTAAAATTACAGGAAAAAAGGGAACAAGAGAGAAATAGGAAAGCAAAAGGACCAAAAGTTTATGAAATACAGCAAACAAAAACGAAAGAAAAGAAGAAAGTAATAATAAAAAAAAAAAAAAAAAAGTTAGTTTTCCCGCGAATAACCGACAACTGGAAAATGTACCTTGGTGCCGTATTTGTTGAGGCTATTTCTACGAAAGACACTTTAGTCATAGCGATTCAAATCCAGGAAAATAAATAAATAGATAAAGAAAGAAAGAAAAAAAAAAAAAGAAAGAATAGAAAGGTACCAGAATAAACCAAGATAATGGTGAAATGAAAGTGAAACAAGAAATCATCATTAAATTTCTACTTTAAATTATTACAACATCGTTTTTTTAATAAGATGATCGTCGCTCGTCTTAGGCTCTTATAATTGATATCGACAGTGCTGTTGGGAGAGACAATTCCCAGAGGGCGCGAGACACATGTGAATCGACCATGCTATTGTGCTTCAACAATACACAAGGGGAGGCTCTAGGGAATATCCAACCCTCCCTACACTGGTGTCGACTGATTTTTCTTATCAGAAATTTCAACATCTTACTAGTATAATTGCAAATGCAATAAAACAAGTATCAACATGCCTAGATTTTCCTCAGTGGTTCTTCTGAAAGATTGCAATTTTGAGTAAAAATGTCAAGAGTTAAACAATCCTCTTGATCATTTGTTCATGTATAATTATATAGCAAGGTCACATTGCCAGCTCAGGTGTACTCATGTAACCTTCAGCAATGAGGCAATTTACACAAGCTATTTTCATTGCGAAATCTATTATTAATTATACTTATGCTGGGAACGCTTGTTATATATTATTCTGGGTTGCATTAGCTGTAAGCAGTTTAAAATCAATTTTAATTTCTACAACAACACACTCCACCACCAAAGCTCGTTTAACCAGACAATGATAAATAATAAGATTGCAAATTGGTGGTTGTTCGAGGAGAATAATTATATTTTTGCTATCGATTTAAAGTCGATTATTATGACACTAGATGGGCACCTGTAACTGTGATTTAATTGGTTCAGGATTTGCCATTGCATCTTTTAAACACCTGATAAATGCGTGTGCACATTACTATTACTCAGTCCTTGGTTGAAACTCCAACGTAATCTTCACTATCTTATTTTTCACATATTTGTACAATTTCGAATACATTTATCACATTGGTTGATAGTGTCACTTTTTCACTTTATTTTTAGACTCGCAGAACACAGACAGTGAATTCCATCAGATCCATAATCTGTCAATTTCGAGGCAGTTAAGCTATATTGCCCCATGTCATAAAAAGGAAACCTAAAAAACAGATCTCCGCTGGTGACAAGAATTTTCGCACGCGGAAGTTCACTTATAAAAGGGTGAACTGTAGTTAGGATATAATCAAAAACGACTGGTAAGAAAGCGTACTAAGTGACCTCAAAAGGTCAAGTCGTCTGTGAAAATATGAATAGGGAAATGGCAACAAGAATTGTGACCCTTTCGAGCGAATTAGCCACAGTCATTGCAATAGACCAGCGCACTCAGGGGTTTAGATGTCATAAACATGCCCTTTTTCGCAAGGCGAAGTCTTCTCAATCACAAACTGATTGGGCTGCATTTAAAAAAACTCGTAACAGGGTATCCAATGGTATAAAAGCTGCTTACAGTAACTACCTTCATTCTCTCCTCACTGCTGACGACAGTAAAAACGCTTTTGGTCTTTTTGTTCGTGGTCGCAAAAAGAACCCGATGTTAAATCATTTGTTGTCAACGGCAAACTGTGCTCTGACCCGGCCGTTATAGCTGACAATTTTAACCAAACTTTTGCTAGCTACTTTACTGCCCCCACCTCTCCAGCCTTTGATATCACATCTCCTTATTACCTGTGACCCCTTATGCTCCCTCCAAATAACCATAGACCAAGTTATACACCGCATCAAAAACTTAAAACTGATGGTGCTGTTGGTCCCGATGGTTTGTCAGCGAGGATGCTTAAGCTCTGCATGTACCAGGTTGCTCCAATTCTCACCAAATTATTTAATCTTTCTCTTAGTTCTGGTCACCTTCCTAGCGGCTGGAAACAAGCCAATATTGTCCCTGTTTATAAAAAGGGGACCGTTCAAATGTTGCCAATTACAGGCCCATCGCTCTGACTAGTATTGTCTGTAAAATGCTTGAAAGCATCGTGGCTGACAACCTTCGTGTCCATCTAGGTAACAACAATCTCTTATCATTAAGTCAACATGGCTTTAAGCCTGGTTTATCATGCTGTACACTATTACTTGATAAAACAAATGAACTCTTGGAATTAATGGACAGTAAATCTACTCAAGTTGACCTCATTTCTCTAGACTACAGCAAAGCATTTGACTGTATATCACATAACATTCTAATTTCTAAACTTGAAAAAACTTATGGTATCAGAGGTCAACTGCTTGCCTGGATCAGTTCCTTTGTCTTAGGTCGTGTTCAGAGGGTTACTTTTAGAGGGCAGAGTGCTGATTGGGTCTCGGTCCTTTCTGGAATTCCTCAGGGCTCTGTTCTTGGCCCCTGCTCTTCACCATTTATGCCAATGATCTAGGCCAGCACTTGACCTCTGGTATCGGGCAATTTGCTGATGATACATTTCTTTATCGTGCTATTTACAATGCTAATGATGTAAGGGATTTACAAATGGATCTTGACAAGCTTTCAGTATGGTCGTCTCGTAATTCACTTCAATTGAATCCTACCAAATGTAAATTTATATCTATCACTCGTAAACGTACTTCATATCCATCAGTGTATAGTATTAACAACATCAATCTTGATCAGGTAAATAATCTTCCCTCTTGGGTGTCATCATCTCAGATAAGCTTAATTGGGATGCTCATGTTAAGGATGTTATAGCAAGAAGCAACAAACTTCTTGGTTTTATTCGCCATGTGGCCGGGGAATCTCCCCCAGAGGTTCTCCTCCAATTATATCGGACCATGGTCTTGCCCATCCTCGATTATTGCTTCCCTGTCTGGATGCCCCACACAAAGCGTCTCAAAAATGCTCTTGAACGCGTTCAAAGGACAGCCACCAGGGCTATTCTCCATCAGAAGCGTCGCGAGGAGGAGTACAATGTTCGGTTGGCGCGTCTTGACCTCAGTTATTTGTCCCAAAGACGTGAATACATGTCCATTTCACTTGTTTCCAAATGCCTCCTCAATGTTGACTGCTGCAATGCTATGCCTGCTTTAAATAAAATCCGTCCAAATAGTAGGCATCCTGATCACCTTATTTTTTCACCATCTCAAAGCCAAAACTGATGCTTTTCTTTATCATTCCATCCAACGCTTCCCCAAAAATGGTCTGACCTCCCCGTCACATCACTGATATTTATTTGTGCAATAGCTTCAACTGCTTCAAATCCCACTTGAGAGACTACTTTCAGTCCATTCAAGAAATTTAATCCTTGGTGCCATCTATGTTTTGTTGTGGTGATAGGGTGGGAGGGGGGGGGGGCATTATCTCATTATGTTGTGGTGTGTTTTTTCCTGCTTGGCTAAGTGCAATATTTTGTGTCTCTTGTATCTTGGGGCTTCATGCTTCTAGTTTTTACATAGTGCTGTTTTTAAAAAATGTTTGTACTTTTAATGTGTTAATAATCTTTGTAATTTTTATGTGTATTTATAGTGCAATACTTTGTTTATTTTCATGACCAGCTTGCAAGGGTGGGGTCCACTCATCTTTTAGATGTCAGTGCTTTATTTGCCACTTTTGTTGGGCCCTGGCAGCCCTTGCTTGCTGGTCTAATTTTGCTGTATTTTTTTGTTGAAATGCCTAATGAATAATAAATAAAAATAATAAACTTCGTCTTGTGTTAATTAAAGTATTATTTTCTTATTTTATATATTGTGCTGGTCTATCAGTAATGTACGTTTCTTGAAAAGCTCTACTTTTAACCGTATTTTATTTTTACAATTCGGGTTTCCCAAAATTTTCATCTTTATTACAGCCTCTTTGCAGTTTTTATCCAACCTCTTCGTCACGCGATTGACCGGCGAATGAGATGCTGATGTGTTGATAATTGATTTCAACTAGCCAATCAGAACCCGACTGCATGTTTACGCCATAAACTGCGCCAAAATAAAAACTGTGAATTTTGCAAAAGATATTAGGCAGAGCAAAGATTTTATTTGGCAATTTTCGCCATACTATTTCAATAAGTCACTTAATACATTATGTGGTACATTGTATATAAAAGTTATAACATAGGCCATTATCACTGATTAACATTTGATCATGTTGATACTAGAGTAACAAAAAGTACCTCCAACATTGGACCAAGGTAATGACGAATTGTTATACAGTGTAACGGAAAGTGAGATAAGAAATTATTATAATTAGTTAGTTATTATTTAGTTAATTATTTATTATTAACGCTACATCAAATACATTCATTTGAAACATCTAACATTTAATTTCTACTTTAAATTATTGCACTAGCATTTTTAAATAAAATCTCGTGATCATCGCTCGTCTTAGACTCTTATTTATGATATCGACAGTGCTGTTGGGAGAGACAATTCCCAGAGGGCGTAAGACACATGTGAATCGACAATGTTACTGTGCTTCTACAATACACAAGTGGAGGCTCTAGGAGTATCCAACCCTCCCTACACTGGTGTCGACTGATTTTTCTTTTTTGATTTTTCACCATCTTAATTTAAATTACTAGTATAATTGACATGGTCATGGCAAATGCAATAAAACAAGTATCAACATGCCTAGATTTGCCTCCGTGGTTCTTCTGAGAGATTGCAATTTTAAGTAAGAATTTCAAGAGTTAAACATTAATGATCATTTCGTATAATTATAAAGCAAGGTCACATTGCCAACTCATGTGTACTTCTGTAACCTTCAGCAATGAGGCAATTTACACAAGCTATTTCCATCGCGAAAGCTATTATTAATTATACTTATGTTGGGAATTCTTGTTATATATTATTCTGGGTTGCGTTCGCTGTAAGCAGTTTAAAATCAATTTCAATTTTTACAACAACACACTCCACCACCAAAGCTCGTTTAACCAGACAATGATAAATAATAAGATTGCAAATTGGTGGTTGTTCGAGGAGAATAATTATATTTTTGCTATCGATTTAAAGTCGATTATTATGACACTAGATGAGCACCTGTAACTGTGATTTAATTGATTTAGTATTCGCCATTGTTTCTCTTAAACACATAGTAAATGCGTTTGCACATTACTAGTATTAGTCTGTCCTAAAAAAGGAACCTAAAAAACAAAAACAAAAAGAGAAAGAAAAAACAAAACAAAACAACAGAAGTGCACTTATCAAAGAAAGAACTGTAGTTAGGATATAAACAAAAACGACTGGTAAAAAATTGTGACTTCAAAGGGCAAGTCGCCTGTTAAAATTAAAATGGCGAAATGCGACAAGAATTGTGACCCTTTCAAGCAAATTGAGCCAATTTAATAGGAACAGACATTGCAATAGACTAGAGCCCTCCAGGGTTTTGATGTCATCTAACTTCGTCTTGTGTTAATTAAAGTATAATTTTCTAATTTCATATATTGTGCTGATCTATCAATAATGTATGTTTCCCGAAAAGCTCTACTTTTAACCGTATTTTATTTTTACAATTTGGGTTTCCCAAAATGTGCATCTTTATTACAGCTTTTTGCAGTTTTTATCCAACCTCTTACGCTCGCGTAAACTTACGACTGCGTCACGCGATTGACCGGCGAATGAGATGCTGCTGTGTTGATAATTGGTTTCAACTAGCCAATCAGAACCCGACTTCATGTTTACGCCATAAACTGCGCCAAAATAAAAACTGCAAAGGAATTTTGAAAAAGCTATTAGGGAGAGCAAAGATTTTATTTCGTAATTTTCGCCATACTATTTCAATAAGTCACTTATACATACAGGGTGTCCCAGAAAAAAATACCAAGTGAATAAAATTGAACGTAAGTCGAGAAATTGACATCAGAATAAAAAAAATGCATAGCTTATTTTACTGTGTATCACATACGAAAATTTTATTTGATTCGGTTTAGTTAGGTGAAAAAGTTCAATTTGGTGACCACTCTCTGGCTAGTAAGGTTTGACGATTGATTCGACTTCTATGGACCATTTAGAAAAAAATAGCCACCATGTCCCTCACGAAAATCCCGGTATTTTTCGCTAGAGGCCAAAATCCAAAATGGCCGCCACCACCATTTTGAAAATTTAAGTTTTGAACCAGAGCACCTATAATCATGCACAAAGACACTTTTTTTCGGATATGTCGAGTACAAGGATTCCGATTCTGACATTAGTTTGACATTACGGCATCATTTTTCACCCAGAAATCCAAAATTGTGGCCGGCACCATCTTGAAAAATATAGTTTTGAACAAGAGGACCTAAAATCGTGTACAAAGACGCTTTTTTGGATAAGTCGACCACAAGGATTTCAAATTTGACATTACTTTGACATTAAGAACTCATATTTACCCAGAAATCCAAGATGGTTGCCGCCGGCGCCATCTTGCAAAAAATAAGTTTTGAACCAGATTACCTAAAATCGTGTACAAAGAAGACACTTTTTCCGGTAAGTCGATCCCAAGAAATCCGAATCTGACATTTATATGACGTTACAACATAATTGTTGCCCAGAAATCCAAGATGGCCCCCATTTGGTAGAGCGTAAATGTGATTTTTGAATGAGAGCAGAAGCATAAGTGTGTCATTTTCGCCTTATCTGGGGTTCGTGTCTCTTATATGGGGTTTAAACTGCCTTATCTTGGGTTTACATCCCTTATCTAGGGATAAGGCGCCTTATCTGTGGTTTAGATGGTCTTATCCTGGGTTTACGTTCCTTACCTGTGGCTAAGATGCCTTAACCTTAGCATATCGCAGTCTAAACCCAGATAAGGCGTATAAACCCCAGATAATGCGCCGTAACCCACCCCAAATAAGGCGCCTTAACCCTAAATAAGGAACATAAACCCCAGAAAAGGCATCTAAACCCCACATAAGCTGCCTTAACTCTAGATAAGGGTTGTTAACCGCAGATAAGGGTCGTAAACCTCAGATAAGGCATCTAAACCCAAGATAGGGCGCCTTAACCCCAGATAAGAGACGTAAACTCAGATATGGCAGTCTAAACCCCAGATAAGGCGCCGTCTGGGGTTTACTTCTCTTATCTTAGGTTTGTGTTCCTTATTTAGGGTTAAGGCGCCTTATTTGGGGTTGGGACTGGTTTATCTGAGGTGTACATCCCTTATCTTTCAAGATGGTGCCGGCCACCATCTTGGATTTCTGGGTGAAAATGATGCCGTAATGTCAAACTAATGTCAGAATCGGAATCATTGTACTCGACATATCCGAAAAAGTGTCTTTGTGCATGATTATAGGTGCTCTGGTTCAAAACTTAAATTTTCAAAATGGTGGCGGCGGCCATTTTGGATTTTGGCCTCTAGCGAAAAATGCCGGGATTTTCGCGAGGGACATGGTGGCAATTTTTTTCTAAATGGTCCAATATAAGTCGAATCAATCGTCAAACCTTACTAGCCAGAGAGTGGTCACCAAATTGAACTTTTTAACCTAACTAGTTAACTGGTTGCTAAGAAATTAACGATTACATAATGCGAGCATCAATGCAGTTCATTCCAATTTTGATCAACAGGCGCTTTTTTCATACCCGCGCTCACAGCTTCCTAAAGTTTGTGTATCTCATTAAATTTAGTCCACATTATCTATGTTATAATCCGATGGTATTATGTTATTCATGCTTTCACTGAAGATGAACAGTTTGTCCGAGAAAATTTTGATTTCTGTAATTGGAAGCTTTCCAATTTGCAAAAATCCTTTAGGTTGTGCAAATATGTTTTAACTTTCCAAAGAACATCAAGTTGAGCCAAGAACTATAATGATCAAGTATTTACAGCTTTACGTGTGATTTTTAATAACATGCAACATGAAGTTTTAAAAGATTTAAACTTTGCATTTCAATTTCTTGGAAATATTCCAAAAACATTAATGTGTGTGAGAAATTTTGTAAGCCAGCTTGAATTTTTTATGCAATAATTCTTTATGCAACATTTATATCAACATTAACAAAAAAAAAATATTTTCAATTACCGAGCATCATCTTACATGCAAGCTTTAATATCGTGCAGGTTTTCAAATTGGAACAAAACCTAATTCAATATTTTGCAAGAAACAGATTGTTTAAAAAGAACGAAAAGGATTCCACCGAACAAAATAATTTTGAAGCCCATTGAAAGATCACCACTAGTGCGCATTGTGTTGAATGATCAAACTTGTCATGAAGTGAATTAACGCATGCGTTATGTAATCGCCTATTCCTTCGCAATCAGTAAAATTAGCATATAAGATGCAAAATAAGATGGGCTACACGCTGATTTTTAGATTTTTGGATTATGATGTCTATTAAGACTTACGTCCAAAATCATTCGCCCGGTGATTTTTTCTGGGACACCCTGTATGTGGTACATAAAGTTATTACACAGGCCATTATCACTGATTATCATTTGATACTAGAGTAACAAAAAGTGTCTCCAACAATGTACCAAGATAATGACGAAATGTAACAGTGTAACGGAGAGTGAGATAAGAAATTATTATAATTATTTAGTTAATTATTTATTTATTATTAAGAACGTTACATCAAATACATGCATTTGAAACATCTAACATTTTAATTTCTACTTTAAATTATTGCACTAGCGTTTCTAAAATAAAATCTCATGATCGTCGCTCGTCTCAGATTCTTATAATTGATATCGACAGTGCTGTTGGGAGAGACAATTCCCAGAGGGCGTGAGACACGTGTGAATCGACAATACTATTGTGCTTCACCAATACACAAGGGGAGGCTCTAGGGAGTATACAACCCTCCCTACAATGGTGTAGACTGATTTTTCTTATAAAATTCTTAAATTTTCATGGCTATAATAATGACATCTTTATGGCAACTGCATGCAAGTATCAACTTGTCCAGTTTTGGCCCAGTGGTTCTTAAAATATCGTGATCGTCGCTCGTCTTGGGCACCTAACTAACATCGCGAGACAATTCCCACTAAGTAAGACACATGTGAATCGACAATGCTATTGTGTTTCCATAATACACAATGGTATGCTTTAGGGAGTATCCACCCCAACGGGTGTCGAAGGATTTTGTTCCTTAAATTATTTCGTAATTTAAAAAAAATCAGAAATTTATACCACTGTGGTTGACTTGACATCTTACTCAAATGAGTACAAATTGTGTTTCTAAATTACTATGGACCACAATGGCCTCGCCCCAATGGCGTAGTTCAATAACTTCAATTAAACAATCATAGTACAAAATATGACCTCAAGTTGCAGAGTATGCGTTTTTGTACCCAAATGTTCAAAGGTCAATCAATGAATGTGCAAATGTATTGGGGTTAAAGAACTGTTTCCTGATAGATGGGGGAATTTACACACGCTACTTTCATTTCGAAAGCTATATAATTATACTTATGAATTGAGACTATTTTATATATTATTCTGGGTGTGTTTTGTTAACACTAAGCAGTTTAAAATCAATTTTAATTCGTATTACAATATTTTTTCAATGGTCAGCCAATAAACGTTTTGTATGAGGTTGTTGTAGGTGACGTCACGGGTGCACCGTGCAGTGAAGGAATCGCACAGAGGTGCTCTCATTGACCTGGATCTACTCGCGGACATCGGACGCCATCAACTTTCTTGAGCACATATTGATATTTCTGGCCACCGCCTTATAGTTATGTCGCACGAACAAGCGGGGCCAAGCGAAGAGCAGGAGAATAGGCCAGTTTCTGGTCCTACTACTACTATTACTAAGGAAGTTATAAGTTCAACCATTAATGAGGCCGTAGGAGGCCTGAAGTCATATTTCGAAGGTGCGATAAATAATATAAAGAGAGATAGCGAGAAAAAGTATACAGCAACCTCCTCAGAATTCGAGAAATTCAAAAAGTCATCCGAATTACAATTAAAAGGAAACCAGGCACAATTTCAGTTCAATCAGGGCGTTGTGAGCAAACTACAGGCGGCAGTGTGTGCTTTTCAAGAAGGAGAAGTTAGGGAAGGGAAAGATACGGTGGAAGAAGTGATAGAAGAGGTACAGAAACGCAACAAATTAATACGGATAGCAGATAAAAGTGACGCAGGCTGGAAAGCGGTTGACGAGTATTTACGGGATGACATTGCAGACGACTCAGACGATGAAAAGAAAATTCGTCAAGCGCAGGCGAGAGCCTCGAGAAAAAGAAAGGCGACCGCCCGTCCAAATCCTAAGCGAGGTCGGTATAACCGAGATTTCAGCATGGCTGGTAGTGTTGGGTCTCATGATCTTTTCGTGGCTATCAACCGAGGTATCGATCGGAATTTGGGAGTTCAGGAAACCAGACATGGTACCCCAGAAGCGGGCCAAAATCGTCCGATTACTGTTTCAGCTGTGGACAACTGGGGCATTGGAGGCGAAACTGCCCAGCCAGAGCAAGTTCAGCAAACACAAACAAAGAAAGTTCCACCGGGAGCCAGTGGAAGTAATTATGTGGAATCAGGTATGGAGATATTATGAAGGCAAAAATACCATAATTATAGAATGCATATTCAGTGGTTTGATAGGAGGTCTTTAATAGTTTGAGTCAATAGAACTTGACAATTATTGTTACATAGTCATTTATATGTTGGATTGTTGCATTTATGTTTTCTGTGTTAACAGATAATTGTTCTACCCAGTCGAGGGTTGGAGAGGAGACTGTCACAAAGAGCTCCATGGATGGTGTCACAAAGCCGGATGGTGTTCACAGTTCCTTGCTTATATCAGGTTCAGAATTTAATGCAGACATTGCACGGTACGATAATGAATTTTTTATGAACAATTATTTTGAGTATGAACAGGGGAACGCGGAGCCGATTGTGAAAGGCAGGCTTAAGAATGCCATCAAATTCTGGGAAGAAATAAAGGCTCCAAGTTTCGTTCTTGAGGTTATTCAGCATGGTTACAAACTACCGTTTATTGAGACGCCGTCACGTGCATTCTTCAAGAACAATAAGTCGGCCTTATCCGACAAGTCATTTGTGTCACAAGCAGTTTTGGATCTTTTAAACAAGGGTTTAATTAACGAGTGTTTTGAATTACCACATGTAGTTAATCCACTTTCAGTTGCCAAGCAAAGTTCAGGCAAGCTGCGCCTTATTTTAGATCTGAGGTTTGTTAATCAACATTTATGGAAAGATAAGATTCAATTCGAAGACTGGAACATTGCGTTGCTTTATTTTCAGAAAGGTGATTTTCTATTCTCTTTTGACCTTAAGTCTGGTTATCACCATTTTGATATTTTTCCACCCCATACAACGTTTCTCGGATTTAGTTGGGATTTTGGTTTTGGTAATAGATATTATACGTTCCAAAATCTCCCCTTTGGCTTGACATCGGCGCCATTTTTATTTACCAAGTGTTTAAGGCCTTTGATTCATCACTGGAGAAGCAGTGGAATTTTTATTGTACTTTTCCTGGACGACGGTTGGGGAAGAGCTAGTAGCAAAGCAGTGTGTGCTGAGAATGCCGTTTGTGTAAAGTCGGACCTTTTAAAGGCAGGATTCGTGCCAAACAAAGAAAAATCTCAATGGGAGCCGGTACAGCAGTTAGATTGGCTGGGTCTCACATGGTCCAGTGTAGATGGGTGTATAAAGGTAGTAGATAGAAGAATTTCAGATATTCTATGCAATATTGAACTCTTGCAATTTTCACTGCCGCAAGTATCTGCCAGAAAATTGGCTTCTTTGGCAGGAAAGATCATTTCTCTTTATCCAGTTGTTGGTGCAATTTCACAACTCAAGACAAGATTCATGTACTATGAAGTAGTGAAACGTAGTCACTGGGATAAATCGTACAATTTACCGCATGATAGTCAAGTATTTGAAGAGCTGTTCTTTTGGAAAAGTGAATTAGAATATCTTAACAAGCGATTATTGTTTGAATACTCTATGCCACAGGTGGTTGCGTACACAGATGCAAGTAAGACAGGTGCTGGTGCTTGGACAGAAGATCAGTTGGTATTTCATAGAAACTGGACAGTGGAACAGAGCGGAAAAGTTCCACTTGGAGAGAGATCAAGTCTTTATACTTAGCTGTGCAAGCATTTGCCCCTAAGTTGATCGGTAAGAAAGTGAAAATATTCACAGACAACAAAGGAGTTGTGTCGATTGTAAGTAAAGGCAGTATGATTGCAGAGTTGCAAACTATAAGTTTGGAAATATATCATTTTTGCAAAGAGAGGGAATCTCACTTGAAGTACAGTGGGTTCCGAGAGCCGAGAATGTCCAGGCTGATGCTATAAGTCGGGAAGTGGACACAGACGATTGGGGCGTGTCAAAAGAGTTTTTAGTTTCATTGACGGAATATGGGGACCTCATTCGGTTGACCGTTTTGCCACCGATTATAATGCCAAGTTGCCAAAGTTCAATTCGAAAGTCTGGTGTCCAGGTACATCGGGGGTTGACGCCTTTGTATTTAATTGGAGTGCTCAAAACAACTGGTTGGTACCTCCAATTTCCCTAATTGGGGAAGTATTGAGGCATGTGCAAGTTTGTTCTGCCACAGGAACTTTAGTAATTCCAGAATGGCCTTCAGCGGCGTTTTGGCCATTACTATTTTCACAATACAGTGACTTCCGGGCCTTAGTGAAGAATGTCATCAGAATTCAAGATCCAGCACACATTTTTATGCGAGGAAGAAATCAAAACTCTAGTTTTGGTTCTCCAAAATTTAAAAATGCAGTTTTATGTGTCAGATTGGCTGCTTTTGATTAGATTGATATTGAGGTCAATGCTATTGAGCATGCTCGGTAATTAGAGATTCAGACTGCTTTATAGTCTGGTATACGAGTGGACATTTTGCCGGATGGCATAAGAGATTTTGCCGCATGGCATAAGAGATTTTGCCGCATGGCATAGAGATATAATCTCAGTAGCTGCATAGCAATAATAACTGGAAATGGAAGAATATGGTTATGAGTAACCGGGTGGTTTTGAAGTCATTTTAGTAGATTATGAAGATTTTAATAAGGATTTACTTGGCAGTTGATGGACTGCGTGTGATGTACAGACATGAGTCTTGTTTATTATATTTTACAGATCGGCTGACGCATATCCGTCTATTTTGGAGAAAGTTCTAGATTCATCGAGAGCTAAGAATACGGCGTACAAGTATAATAAAGGGTTTGAAGCATTTCAGAACTGGTGTAATGAAAACGAGGTAAACTATGCCATATCAGCGTCTAGTGAAGACATTAGCAGATATTTGATTCATCTTTATCAGAGTAAAGCACCATATTCGAGAATGGAAACTGCCTTTTATTCAATAAAATGGCGGTATGACTGCGATCCTAAAGTAGGTTTGAATCCATGTGATTCAAAATTTCTTCGTAATGTATTACTGGGTCTCAAGAAGTTACTGGCCAAACCTATTGTTAAAAAGGAACCCGTCACTCCAGAAATTATGAAAGCAATAATGTGCAGATATGGCAATTCTGACTCTCTAATTGATATCAGATTATGTTCAATGATTCTATTGTCTTATGCTGGTTTCCTCCGATATCAAGAGTTGGTGGATATTCGTAGGTGCGATGTTTTCCTATACGTTTCTCACGTGAACATATTCATATGCAAAAGTAAGACTGATATTTTTAGGCAGGGAGCCTGGGTCCTGATTGCTGCAACAAATACTTCTACCTGCCCTGTTGCGGCGCTTAAGCGTTACCTGGCAGCAGCCAAATTGTATGATGATACAGATGAAGATTTTTTGTTTCGTAGAGCGAATTTCATCAAAACATCTAACATACATAAATTAAGAAAAGCACAACCCCTTTCTTATTCGAGATGTTTAGAACTTTTCAGAGAGGCACTTTACGCAGTCGGATTAGAACCAAAGAAATTTGGAATGCACAGTCTTAGAAGCGGAGGTGCTTCAGCGGCGGCCAACTTTGGAGTCCAAGATAGACTGTTCAAAAACATGGTCGTTGGCGTTCTGAAAATGCCAAAGACGGATATATCAATGACAGTTTTAAAGACAGATTATCCGTATCGCTGAATCTAGGTATATAGATAAGTGCATGGTCCTAGTAAATTGTGGACAATATCCAATGCCAACAATTGAGTATTATAAAAGTGAGACATACAGCTATTATGATGTCAACAATGAAAGATTTTTGTACAAGCACGATCTTGTGAAGTTTCGGTGGTTTATTGCACAAAATGTTTAATGGTTAATTATATGAGTAAGATTACTAATAATATAAAAGGAGCTTCTTCATTGATAATAATTGGAAGATACATAAATAAATTACCTTTCAAGATAATGTTGTCGTTTCAGTTGCTGCCCGTTCTTTTTGCTTGATATGGGGGAGGCGTGTCCTGCGAGCGATGCTAGGTGTCTCCCCAGTATTATCATTGGTTAAGTATGTATTAGGTCTAATCATACAAAGAGGGTATAGGGCGGGATTGAAAATACTTTATTCACGTTTGAAGAATGAATTAGGGAATAAATATTTTTCAATGGTCAGCCAATAAACGTTTTGTATGAGGTTGTTGTAGGTGACGTCACGGGTGCACCGTGCAGTGAAGGAATCGCACAGAGGTGCTCTCATTGACCTGGATCTACTCGCGGACATCGGACGCCATCAACTTTTCTTGAGTCCTCTAACGTTTCAATGGACAGGAGGCGGTAGTGCCTGTATGATAAAAAGCCTCAGAGAATATAGTGCATTGGTATGTATAAAAAGAGTTGCAGTATTGCAGAAAACTTCGTACATGGATTTCGATATTGGTATACTGAAGACAGCCAAGGGGCACCTCCGGTAAGACATGCCGGCGATTTGGTAAGTCACCATTACTTTTCTTCATATACTGAACACGGACGGCCATGGCGTGTCCTGCGAGCGATGCTAGGTGTCTCCCCAGTATTATCATTGGTTAAGTATGTATTAGGTCTAATCATACAAAGAGGGTATAGGGCGGGATTGAAAATACTTTATTCACGTTTGAAGAATGAATTAGGGAATAAGCAGACTTCTTTTTTTACCAAAGTTCGTTTAGCTAGGTAATGACAAATTATCAGATGTTCGAGGAGAATAATTAAATAAATATTTTTAATATCGATTTATAGTCGGATTCTTATGACACTACATAAACACCTGTAACTGCGGTATAATTGGTTTAATTTGTCAAATCTATTTTTAAACACACTACATTTTTAATTCGCAATTTTGATTTGCTCTTAATTTCAAATATCAGCACCCTCTTCATAATCTGATTTCCATTCACATTATTTGCAACATTTTAACAAATTTGATTTACAGTTAGTTAATTTAATAATACTATTTCGAAATATTAAATGATAATCGCAAGTTCATACGTGTAATCATGGTTTACAAACATATTGGAATGCATATTGCAGGTCAAAAAGGCGACGGTGATTTTTTTTGCACAGAACAATTTTGGGACATTTAAATGAGTTGAAAACATGCAATACAAACCGTTTAATACAGACATTGGGCAATCTAGTTGAAATCCACACTACCCCTGTGGAAGATTTAGCTGAAATCTTCCACAGAGGGAGTATGAGTTTAAAATAGAATAGACAATTGGGTAACTTCCATTTGAAATACTCACTCCAGTAGTTGTGGAAGATACAGGGGGATATGGGTTTCAAAATGATTAACTCTGACCAATTACATTTGAAGAACATACTCCCCCTGTGAAAGATATTTCCAAAATCTTCAACAGGGGTAGTGTGGATTTCAACTGGAATAGCCCATTACTTTGTACCCATTGAGGTTTAAACGATGGGTTCCCCAAATTTGACATGTGCTTATGGCTAATGGTTTTGTCAAGTCCAAGGGGTCTGGGTGATTTTGTTTTTGTTTGTTTTTTGTTTTGTTTTGTTTTGTTTTGTTTTGTTTTGTTTTGTTTTGTTTTGTTTTGTTTTGTTTTTTGTTGTGTTTTTTAGGGGAGGGGAGGGCAGGTGCGGAAATATTTAGGAAGTTCACCCTTCATAGGACAACTAATCATTATTATACAGTACCTTTAGCAGCTGGAATTAAGGGGATACCATACGTGTCACAAAATGTGGACCAAAATGACATGTCGTAGAACTGTACCAATATTATTCATGTAAGTAATAAACTATTTTACACTAATAGTGGCTAATTAATGACACGGATTTAGTGTTCATGTTTTGAACTATGGTGTGTATTTTGCTATTTAGCTAAATAACTTGAATAAGGGCGATGTTAGGATTTAATGGTGGGGTTAAAATATTTTCATTCATTTATTCTGTCAGTCAGTCAGTCAATCAGTCAGTGAGTCAGTCAGTCAGTCAGTCAGTCAGTCAGTCAGTCAGTCAGTTATTTATTTATTTAATTATTTGTTTATTTATTCATTTATTCATTTATTCATTTAATTCATTTATTCATTTATTCATTTATTCATTTATTCATTTATTCATTTATTCATTTATTCATTATTCATTTATTCATTTATTCATTTATTTATTTATTCATTTATTCATTTAAAGCAAACAAACAAATTTATTCATTCATTCATTTATTCATTCATTCATTCATTCATTCATTCATAATTCATTCATTCATTCATTCATTCATTCATTCATTCATTCATTCATTCGTTCTTTTATTTCCTCCATGTATTTCATTCCAAACATGCCAAAGGATTCCAGTATTGTATGGCTTCATATCAACGCAAACACGCCATACAAAGAAAACAAAAAAGTCTTGAAACAGTCATCGTGGTTATGTGATCAATTAGTGCTTGCCTGTCACATAGTTACCTGTCACAATCACGTTCAACATCGATCTTAATTCCTGACGACCCGCCAATAGTTTATCAAAACAGTCAAACTCCTCCTATACTTCCTGTTTCAACATATTACCCTAATACTATGGACCACAATGGCCTCATCCCAATGGCTTAGTCCAATAACCTCAATTACATAATCATAGTGCAAAATTTGACCTCAAGTTGTAGAGTATGAGTTTTTGTACACAAATCTTCAAAGGTCATTCAATGAATGTACAAATGTATCGGGTTTTTTAAAAGAACTGCACCCCTGATAGATGCGCATGTTGTGGATCCTAGTGTAATATGCTGTCCGTGCACGTGCTTGGTACTATACTTTCATTATCTTTATGACATGAAATTTGATAATCATTCTGTTCAATTATTATTCAGTTCGTAACAGTACATTGTTTCCATGCATATATCAAATGTTTAACATAGATGTATCAAAATTTAAAAAAATATCATTCTTGAGATTGTTTGTTTGTATTGCACTGGTTTAATGTACCTTCGAACATTAAAAATGTTAATCATCCATATTCTTTATGCTCAAAACGAACCTTAAGTATAATTGGTATTACAGTTACATAATTTCTATATACTTACAAAATAATATAGACCAAATTAGATTTCGTTTTTATTGTATGATAGAAAATGTTGACTTGTCAACTTGGTCCAATATTGGTGACACTTTTAGGGTCTGTGCAATAATTTTGTGTCAATCCACAGTTTTTTTTTCAAATTGTGTGCTATGATTGTTAAACAAGAGTTATTGAACTATGGAATTGCAGATAATACCACTATGACTCTTATTGTTATGTGTCTTATTATTTTATAGTTGACGTGTCAACTTGGTTCAATGTTGGCGACACATTTTGTTATACGTACCACGGAATAATCAGTGATAATGGGCTGTGTAATAACTTTGGGTATCACTTGTATAAGTGACTTATTGAAATAGTATGGCGAAAATCGCCAAATCAAATCTTTGCCATCCCTAATAATAAAGATGCCAACTTTTTGGAAACCCAAATTGTAAAAAATAAAACACGGCTAAAAGTAGAGCTTCCTGTATATTTGCTAATTCCGTTCGAAATGTTCACAATTTTTGTCGCCATTTCGTCATTTTTATTTTAACAGAGGAGTTTACATTTTGAGGTCATTATAGTAGACTTTCGTACCAGTCGTTTTTGTTATCCTAGCTATAGTTCACCCTTTGATAAGTGAACTTCGACGTACGTGGTGCGAAAATTCTTGTCACCAGCGGATATCGGTTTTTGGACATGTTGGAGGTTCCCTTTTTTAATCGTGGGGTTCAGCGATGTCTTTGAAACCCGGTGGGGCTATGACACGTGACAATAGCTTAACTGCCTTGAAACTTAGAGATTATGAATCTGGCGGACGGTGTCTGATTCAGCTTTGCGAGTCTGAAAATGAAGAGAACAAGTGACAATATCAACCAACGTGATAAATGTGTTCAAATGGTACAAATAGGTGAAAAATATGATTATGAAAATATCGTTGGAATTTCAACACAGAACTCACTATACACACATTCATGTGTTTAAAAGAAGCAATGACAAATCCTGAACCAATTAAATCACAGTTACAGGTGCTCATCAGTGTCATAATAATCGACTTTAAATCGATAGCAAAAATATAATTATTCTCCTCGAACAACCACCGATTTGCAATCTTATTATTTATCATTGTCTGGTTAAACGAGCTTAGGTGGTTGAGTGTGTTGTTGTAAAAATTGAAATTGATTTTAAACTGCTTAGAGCTGATGCAACCCAGAATAGTATATAACAAGAGTTCCAACATAAGTATAATTAATAATAGCTTTCGCGATGGAAATAGCTTGTGTAAATTGCCTCATTGCTGAAGGTTACATGAGTACACCTGAGCTGGCAATGTGACCTTGCTATAATTATGGCAATATGATTAAGAGGATTGTTTAACTCTTGAAATTCTTGCTCAAAATTGCAATCTCTCCGAAGAACCACTGTGACAAATCTAGGCATGTTGATACTTGTTTTATTGTATTTGCCATGAATATGTCAATTACACTAGTCATGAAGATTTACGATGTTGAAATTTTTGATAAGAATAATGAGTCGACACCAGTGTAGGGAGGGTTGGATACTCCCTAGAGCCTCCCCCTGTGTATTGTGGAGGCACGGTATGTATTGTCGATTCACATGTGTCTTACGTCCTCTGGGGATTATCTCTCCCAACAGCACTGTCGATATCAATTATAAGAGCCTAAGACGAGCGACGGTAACGAGATTCTATTTTAGAAACGCTATAGTGTAATAATTTAAAGTAGAAATTGAATGTTTGGATGTTTGAGATTACTTTAATGTTTACAATAATAAGTAAATAAATTAAATAATGATGATTTTTTTTGTTTCACCTTCCATTTCATTTCGTCATTATCTCTGTTTATTGTGGTACCTTTCTAATCTTTCTTTAATCTTTCTTTCTTTTTTCCTGATATTCCTTTCTTTTTTCCTAATATCTCTTGGTTCCCTTTTTTAATCGTGGGGTTCAGCGATGTCTTTGAAACCCGGTGGGGCTATGACACGTGACAATAGCTTAACTGCCTTGAAACTTAGAGATTATGAATCTGACGGACGGTGTCTGATTCAGCTTTGCGAGTCTGAAAATGAAGAGAACAAGTGACAATATCAACCAACGTGATAAATGTGTTCAAATGGTACAAATAGGTGAAAAATATGATTATGAAAATATCGTTGGAATTTCAATACAGAACTCATTATACACACATTCATGTGTTTAAAAGAAGCAATGGCAAATCCTGAACCAATTAAATCGCAGTTACAGGTGCTCATCTAGTGTCATAATAATCGACTTTAAATCGATAGCAAAAATATAATTATTCTCTTCGAACAACCACCAATTTGCAATCTTATTATTTATCATTGTCTGGTTAAACGAGCCTTGGTGGTGGAGTGTGTTGTTGTAAAAATTGAAATTGATTTTAAACTGCTTAGAGCTAATGCTACCCAGAATAATATATAACAAGAGTTCCCAACATAAGTATAATTAATAATAGCTTTCGCGATGGAAATAGCTTGTGTAAATTGCCTCATTGCTGAAGGTTACATGAGTACACCTGAGCTGGCAATGTGACCTTGCTATAATTATGGCAATATGATAAAGAGGATTGTTTAACTCTTGAAATTCTTACTCAAAATTGCAATCTCTCCGAAGAACCACTGTGACAAATCTAGGCATGTTGATACTTGTTTTATTGTATTTGCCATGAATATGTCAATTACACTAGTCATGAAGATTTACGATGTTGAAATTTTTGATAAGAATAATGAGTCGACACCAGTGTAGGGAGGGTTGGATACTCCTAGAGCCTCCCCTGTGTATTGTGGAGGCACGGTATGTATTGTCGATTCACATGTGTCTTACGTCCTCTGGGGATTATCTCTCCCAACAGCACTGTCGATATCAATTATAAGAGCCTAAGACGAGCGACGGTAAAGAGATTCTATTTTAGAAACGCTATAGTGTAATAATTTAAAGTAGAAATTGAATGTTTGGATGTTTGAGATTACTTTAATGTTTTCAATAATAAGTAAATAAATTAAATAATGATGATTTTTTTGTTTCACTTTCCATTTCATTTCGTCATTATCTCTGTTTATTCTGGTACCTTTCTAATCTTTCTTTAATCTTTCTTTCTTTTTTCCTGATATTCCTTTCTTTTTTCCTAATATCTCTTGGTTCCCTTTTTTAATCGTGGGGTTCAGCGATGTCTTTGAAACCCGGTGGGGCTATGACACGTGACAATAGCTTAACTGCCTTGAAACTTAGAGATTATGAATCTGGCGGACGGTGTCTGATTCTGCTTTGCGAGTCTGAAAATGAAGAGAACAAGTGACAATATCAACCAACGTGATAAATGTGTTCAAATGGTACAAATAGGTGAAAAATATGATTATGAAGATATCGTTGGAATTTCAACACAGAACTCACTATACACACATTCATGTGTTTAAAAGAAGCAATGGCAAATCCTGAACCAATTAAATCACAGTTACAGGTGCTCATCTAGTGTCATAATAATCGACTTTAAATCGATAGCAAAAATATAATTATTCTCTTCGAACAACCACCAATTTGCAATCTTATTATTTATCATTGTCTGGTTAAACGAGCCTTGGTGGTGGAGTGTGTTGTTGTAAAAATTGAAATTGATTTTAAACTGCTTAGAGCTAATGCTACCCAGAATAATATATAACAAGAGTTCCCAACATAAGTATAATTAATAATAGCTTTCGCGATGGAAATAGATTGTGTAAATTGCCTCATTGCTGAAGGTTACATGAGTACTCCTGAGCTGGCAATGTGACCTTGCTATAATTATGGCAATATGATAAAGAGGATTGTTTAACTCTTGAAATTCTTACTCAAAATTGCAATCTCTCCGAAGAACCACTGTGACAAATCTAGGCATGTTGATACTTGTTTTAGTGTATTTGCCATGAATATGTCAATTACACTAGTCATGAAGATTTACGATGTTGAAATTTTTGATAAGAACAATGAGTCGACACCAGTGTAGGGAGGGTTGGATACTCCCTAGAGCCTCCCCCTGTGTATTGTGGAGGCACGGTATGTATTGTCGATTCACATGTGTCTTACGTCCTCTGGGGATTGTCTCTCCCAACAGCACTGTCGATATCAATTATAAGAGCCTAAGACGAGCGACGGTAACGAGATTCTATTTTAGAAACGCTATAGTGTAATAATTTAAAGTAGAAATTGAATGTTTGGATGTTTGAGATTACTTTAATGTTTTCAATAATAAGTAAATAAATTAAATAATGATGATTTTTTTGTTTCACTGTCCATTTCATTTCGTCATTATCTCTGTTTATTCTGGTACCTTTCTAATCTTTCTTTCTTTCTTTCTTTCTTTTTCCTAATATTTCTTTCTTTTTTCCTAATATCTCTTTTTTCCTAATATTTCTTTCTTTCTTTCTTTCTTTCTTTCTTTCTTTCTTTCTTTCTTTCTTTCTTTCTTTCTTTCTTAAGTTCTTTCTTTCTTAATGTCTTTCTTTCTTTCCTTGACTAAAGATTCCTTTGTTAAAATGACTACAAATATGCGTTGTCCAGTTACCAGTTATATGCGGAAAGCTATTTATAGTTTTGAAGATTTACAACGTATCGTATCAAAAATAAGGACTTCCGTCTGTGTCTATCTGCCTGATGACTGTGTGGCTGTTTATTACCTGTTTCTATCAGTATCTTCTTCTTCCTCTCCTCGCCTTTATTGCAAATTGCAACCCACTGACCTGTACGCCCCAGAACGGAAATATAACAATTTTTCTTTTTTTCATCCAAAGCGATTTAATTTCTGACCAAATATCTTGCAAAACAGTTTTGGGGACCAAAATTGTAGGGGTACGAAAATATAATATTGTATGAGTTCAAACTAAGGCAAATGGAACAACAATTAACAAAACAATGAAAATGCATTTAACTAGTCATCGTGGATATGTGATCGATTAGTTCTCTGCATATCTTCTGTCACATAGTTATACCTCTGTCAGAGTCACGTTCAGTATCGATCTTTATTTCTGACGACCCGCCAATAGTTTATCAAAACAGTACAAACTCCTCCCATATTTCCTATTTCAATAGATACCTTTCATGCCGTTGACATTTTTGTTCAATTTATAATGGAAAGACCATCATCTTTAATTACCAATGTGTTATTTTTTGCGCGGGCATCCAGTCAATGGAAAGCTGACGCTGTTATTAAAACACCCAGTTTGCTTAAGATGTGACACATACAAAAACCACGCTGTGTACCTCTGGACACTTAAATGTTTTAGATATATTTTAACTTAATCGTGATCCTTGCTTATGTTTGTAATAAAATGTTTGTTGAACTTTCACTACCGTAAAATCCCGTCTACAAGCATATAGAGTGCTTATGATTAAAGCTATAAATCAATCCAGGCGCCATTATTGAATTTGAGCAAATAGATTACAGATCCAAGCATATACAAACAAGTATTATTCTAAGACCAATCTATTGTATTGGCATATTTACGGATGCATCGTATTAATTTAGCTTTCATCAAAAACACGATATATGCTTGTAGACGAGGTTTTACGGTATTTCACTATTTTATTCTAATATAGTTTCGGCTGGTTACATAGGAATATATATCCAAAAGAGCCTTATCGACTTTTGCTTAAAGTCCCATTCAGTAATCATCCCAGCACAAGTACAAAAAAAAAATTGTTAATAAATTGCTTAAAAGTGAATGATTAGTTTTTCAAATTGTCATTTGGTATTTTGGTATGAAAAATTTGGCAAAAAAGGAAGAAAACATCATATAGATGAAGCTGAAGCCCAATTCAAATGCATGTATTTATACACTGTCAGTATATAAATTACAGATTCATGTAAATGTCTTATTTGTCTTAAAAACACGGCTTTCAGCTGAACCAGTAGCAGGATTTGTTAGCACTTTTGTGACAATGACAAAGGTACCAAAATCTGAATTTTGATAATTTTTACGATCGTCCGGATGCAGGGCCTTTGAGGTTTCTGATGGAGAATACATTATGATGCTATTTATAAAGTACTCGAATTACAATTCACGAAAAACACGTACAACAATCTACATTACACAAAATCTACATTACCATTGAAATGCAAATATGTTTATTGTTGCTTGTTGTTGTTGTTGTTTTTGTTTTTGTTGTAGTTATTACTCGTATCCTTTATCTTTACCACAATATAGTTGTTTTTACAATACCATTGGAAAATGCCCACGTTCAACAAGAGTTAGCAACCGCAGAATTCCTTCACATAGTATTCGCTACTTGCACGGTTCCGCCATTATGCACTATGTGCGGGAGAGCCTCGAACTGGCAGCATACATGATTTCATGTATGCTGCCAGTTCGAGGCTCTCCCCGCACATAGTGCATAATGGCGGAACCGTGCAAGTAGCGAATATTGAAACCAGTATGAATATACATACAAAAAAAGAAGAAAAGATCACGATAATTATATTATTTTTCTTTAATCTAAAAAAGTGAAAATCATCTCTATTGCACCAGCGGCTTGTTTTTGCAAAAGCACTCCGGGAATGGTAATACAATCTTCAGTTAACCAAGATGCTACAACTCGTTGATTTAAGACCACAGATGCACACCAAAAAAGTCATAATATATTGATATTTCATCTCAAATCAAATAGCAAAACTACTCATTTCTCGCACAATTTCGGTTTCAAATTTTACCTTAGGGTCTTAAAAAGAAGTAATTACATCAATGCAACCGTCTACGTTACAGTCTATGTAGACGATTGCGGGTGTCAGCACATCGTTTATCGAGGCCTTTTTATTAATATTATTCGTCGAAATATATAGTGGCGCTATTGTTTCAGTATGGCTTAGAAAATTCAAGTGTGCTATAATTACAAGCTTTGGCATTTTAAAGCGATATCTTTGTAAGGTTTGTACAAGCTATATCACATATTAAATAAATGATATCATGATGATATATAATATTGAATGGATTGAAATTAAACGAAAAGGGGATGTGTAATTGTATGGTTCTGATGCAAATAAAACTGCGAGTAAGTCTTTGTGGCTGGGAGATTGTACGGATTTCAACGCATGCGTAATTCAAACGTTTTGGTGCTGAACCACTAGCAGGCTGTGTTACAGACATGACAATGACAAAGGTACCAAAATTTGAATTTTGATGATTTTTATATCGTCCGGATGCAGCAAATTACTGAATGGGCCTTTAAGGTTTCTGATGGAGAATGCATATGATGCTATCAAAGTACATTGTACTCGAATTATATTTCACGAAAAACACACATCAATCTGAATTAAACTGCATTTACCATTGAAATGCAAATATTGTTATTGTTGTTTGTTGTACTTGTTTTGTTGTTGTTATAGCTATTACTCCCTTTTCTTTACCACAATAGAGTTGTTTTTACAATACCCAGGCATTGGTAAATACCCACGTTCAACAAAAGTTAGCAATCGCGGAATTCCTTCACATAGTATATTGAAACCAGTATGAACTTACATACAAAAAAAGAAGAAAAGATCACGATAATTATATTATTTTTCTTTAATCTAAAAAAGTGAAAATCATCTCTATTGCACCAGCGGCTTGTTTTTGCAAAAGCACTCCGGGAATGGTAATACAATCTTCAGTTAACCAAGATGCTACAACTCGTTGATTTAAGACCACGGATGTACACCAAAAAAGTCATAATATATTGATATTTCATCTCAAATCAAATAGCAAAACTACTCATTTCTCGCACAATTTCGGTTTCAAATTTTACCTTAGGGTCTTAAAAAGAAGTAATTACAGCAATGCAACCGTCTACGTTACAGTCTATGTAGACGATTGCGGGTGTCAGCGCATCGTTTATCGAGGACTTTTTATTATTCGTCGAAATATATAGTGGCGCTATTGTTTCAGTATGGCTCAGAAAATACAAGTGTGCTATAATTACAAGCTTTGGCATTTTAACATACTGCAGTTACTGTCCGTTTTCCTATACACAATACACAGTGCTCTTTCCCATTGACGCGTGACCTTTACAAATAGCCCTACGTTAACAGTATGGGGATATGACTAGTTAACGTCGCTGTGTGAAAAATAACCGGCCAATATTAAAAGTACTCTTCTAAAGTTCTAGAAAATATAGTTTTTTAACATGTCCTAAATTTTTAGCTAATTTAGATGTTTGGAAATATTCGTACTTTGGTGTTTTAGTTAATGTTATAGGTAATAGTACATTGCCTAGTTAACGTCGCTGTGTGAAAAATAACCGGCCAATATTAAAAGTACTCTTCTAAAATTCTAGACAATATAGTTTTGTAACATGTCCTAAATTTTTAGCAAATTTAGATGTTTGGAAATACTCGTACTTTGGTGCTTTAGGAAGGATATGTAAACGACAGATAACACCAAAAATATGAAGAAATTATTTCTAAACCGTGTTAAGTCAAAAATCATTATGTTGCTCATTTTCAAGAATGCTGGTTTACAAAAAGCACGACATTGTCTGATTTCGTGAACAAAGCCACACATAACATTGTTTCCTTTCGTTTCCTTTATAATCGGTTACCCAACTGAAGCTATGAATAACAGCTTTATGCGATATCGCACATGAAAACGGTCACTTGTGCACAACCAGAGAAGATCCGATTTAATCAGTTGAGCTGTTTCAATGAGTGTTATCTTGGTTTAATAGCTTTTAATGGGGTTAAGTCCTGCAAAGGTCGAGATGAATTCTACTGTAGACATGACTGCATCATGAAGCGATATCTTTGTAAGGTTTGTACAAGCTATATCACATATTAAATAAATGATATCATGATGATATATAATATTGAATGGATTGAAATTAAACGAAAAGGGGATGTATAATTGTATGGTTCTGATGCAATCATGCAAATAAGACTACGAGTAAAGCAGTATACAGACTTTTTATTGTACGTACAATATTGTATGTACAATATACACGTTATTTAATCTATTGCCATTCTATTTCCAGTAATGTTTAAGTTCTAACGAATGTTTGATGACGTAAAATCGATAATATATTTCTGCTAGATATTGTATGTAACATATTATCGATTTTTCGTCATCAAACATTCGTTAGAACTTAAACATTACTGGAAATAGAATGGCAATATTTTAAATAACGTACATATTGTACATACAATATTGTACGTACAATACTCGGAGTCTGAAGCGCGCTTAAGTCTTTGTGGCTGGGAGATTGTACGGATTTTAGCGCATGCGTATTTCAAACGCTTTGGTGCATCATGAGCTGTCCAGAAGTTATAAAACGTTCCTCCACTATCATGGCTATGCAGTCATTGGCGCTAAGGCACCGTACTTAAGCATTAAATCGGACTCTAAGAGATATCCCAGCAAACACAAAACGTTTTCGACATCATTCGCAAAAGGTTATAAAAGGTTGTCAGAAAACGTTTAAATGTCGGGTTATATAAAGGATATATTAAGAGTATAAAACGTTTTCATAACCTTAAAAAGCATTTTTTGATAATCTACTGCTCAGCAAACAAAAATGTTTTACAGAAAACGTTTAAATGTCGGGTTATATAAAGGGTATAAAAACGTTTTAATAACATTCCAAAAACATTCTTGAAAACTTGATACAAAACATTCTAAACAGAATGTTATTTTGGGGTTGTAAAAATATTTTGCGAAAAATGTTTGCCCAAAATATTTTCAATAACGTTTTAAAAACGTTTTCAAGACCTTTATATAACCCGACATTTAAATGTTATTAAAAGGTTTTGAAAAAACATTTTAAGAACATTTCTGTGTTTGCTGGGTTCAAATATTTTAACATAATGTTATTTAAGTATTGACACAATATTTGGCAAAAATGTTTGCAAAAATAGTTTACAATAACATTTTTGAAAACATTTAAAAATATTGTTGTAGCGTGTTTTCATACAAAACGTTTTAACACGTTATCATGACCTTTATATAACCCGACATTTTAATGTTATTAAAACGTGTTTACCTAAACCAAAAGCCAAAATATAACTTATTTAAAACGTTTTTAAAACGTTTTTGTGTTTGCTGGGATACATACCGTCAACGATCTGCATCAGCAATGATCAGTGTGGATTTGCCTCCGATGACGGACCCACTTTTGATTGATGCAAAGCCCAAAAGCCAGGAAAGATACATAATGCAAATCCAGTCTATGCAAATTCCAGAGTCGCTGCTTTGAAATTCTACCAGCATTTTGGGCTATTCTATTTAAAGTCCATACACCCCTTATGGAAGCCATGACCTTAATCTTTCAAACATGGGGTGTAGATTTCAATGGAGTCACCCATTTTGGGTAACCCCATTTAAAAGTCACACCCCATGTGTGAGATATTAACGTCATGTCTTTCATAAAGGGGTATATGGTTTTCAGCTGGAATAGCCCGTCCAATGCAGAGATGACAACAGAGATTAAATTAAAAAACAATGACCATAGAAGAGCTAATCCGGGTATGCTATAATTATTACTATTTCTCTTTTTTTTTCCATCCAAAATCTATTTTAATTTAGACCAATTATCTTGAAACAGTTTAGGGGGCCCAAAAATTTTAGGGGTACCAAAATGCAATGTTGTATGAGTTTAAAGTCAAGGCAAGCACACCACACAAGAAACAACAACAACAACAACAAAACAATACAAATGTATTTAACTAGTCATCGTGGATATGTGATCGATTAGTTCTCTGCACATCTTCTCTCACATAGTTACCTCTGTCAGAGTCACGTTCAGTATCGATCTTTATTTCTGACGACCCGCCAATAGTTTATCAAAACAGAGCAAACTCCTCCCATATTTCCTATTTCAATAGATACCTTTCATGCCGTTGACATTTTTGTTCAATTTATAATTGAAAGACCATCATCTTTAATTACCAATGTGTTATTTTTTGCGCGGGCATCCAGTCAATGGAAAGCTGACGCGGTTATTAAAGCACCCAGTTTGCTTAAGATGTGACACATACAAAAACCACGCAGTGTATCTCTGGACACTTAAATGTGTTAAATCAGAGTCTATGGTTAAATATGTTATAACTTAATCGTGATCCTTATTTGTTTATGTTTGTAATAAAATGTTTGTTGAACTTTCACTATTTCACTATTTTATTATATTATATATTTATTGTTACATAGGAATGTATCTAAAGCCTTGTCGACTTTTGCTTAAGGTTTCTGATGGAGAATGCATATTATGCGAATTATGATTCACGATAGAAAAAATCATATCAATCTGTATCATTTTGCATTTACCATTGAAACGCGAATATTGTTATTGTTGTTTGTTGTTTTTGTTTTGTTGTCGTTGTTGCTGTTGTTATTGTAAATTTGTGAATATTCTCAGTCATCCAGGTAGATAAACATAATAAAATAAGTATTGAATCTGTTCATCTGGACTTACTATTTTTGATAGAGACAGTATCGCGTCTCATCAGACGCATCATCGGGCTGACTGACTGTGACGGACGTCCTACCATGAAGTGTGTCACAGGTCAGTAGTTCATCATCTGATCAGTCAGCCTGATGATGCGTCTTGGATGAGACGCGATACTGTCGCTATTAAAAATAGTAAGTCCAGATGAACAGATTCAATACTCCTTTTTTATGTTGTTATTGTAGTTTTTGCTCATTTACTCATCTTTTTTTTTTTAATCTTTACCACAATAGATTTGTTTTTACAAATTTATATTCAGGCATTAGGAAGTTAACAATTGCAGAATTCCTTCACATAGTATATTGAAACCTGTATGAACTTACATACAAAAAAAGAAGAAAAGATGACGATAATTATATTATTTTTCTTTAATCTAAAAAAGTGAAAATCATCTCTATTGCACCAGCGGCTTGTTTTTGGAAAAGCACTCCGGGAATGGTAATACAATCTTCAGTTAACCAAGATGCTACAACTCGTTGATTTAAGACCACAGATGCACACCAAAAAAGTCATAATATATTGATATTTCATCTCAAATCAAATAGCAAAACTACTCATTTCTCGCACAATTTCGGTTTCAAATTTTACCTTAGGGTCTTAAAAGAAGTAATTACAGCAACGCAACCGTCTACGTTACATTCTATGTAGACGATTGCGGGTGTCAGCACATCGTTTATCGAGGCCTTTTTATTAATATTATTCATCGAAATATATAGTGGCGCTATTGTTTCAGCATGGCTTAGAAAATTCAAGTGTGCTATAATTACAAGCTTTGGCATTTTAAAGCGATATCTACTGTATGTAAGGCTTATACAAGCTATATCACATATTAAATAAATGATATCATGATGATATAATTATAATATTGAATGGATTGAAATTAAACGGAAAAGGGATGTATAATTGTATTGATGTAAATAAGACTGCGAGACAAGTCTTTGTGGCTGGGAGATTGTACGGATTTCAACGCATGCGTAATTCAAACGTTTTGGCGCTGAACCACTAGCAGGCTGTGTTACAGACATGACAATGACAAAGGTACCAAAATTTGAATTTTGATGATTTTTATATCGTCCGGATGCAGCAAATTACTGAATGGGCCTTTAAGGTTTCTGATGGAGAATGCATCTGATGCTATCAAAGTACATTGTACTCGAATAATATTTCACGAAAAACACACATCAATCTGTATTAAACTGCATTTACCATTGAAATGCAAATATTGTTATTGTTGTTTGTTGTACTTGTTTTGTTGTTGTTATAGTTATTACTCCCTTTCTTTACCACAATAGAGTTGTTTTTACAATACCCAGGCATTAGTAAATACCCACGTTCAACAAAAGTTAGCAATCGCGGAATTCCTTCACATAGTATATTGAAACCAGTATGAACTATGAACTTACATACAAAAAAGAAGAAAAGATCACGATAATTGTATTATTTTTCTTTAATCTAAAAAAGTGAAAATCATCTCTATTGCACCAGCGGCTTGTTTTTGCAAAAGCACTCCGGGAATGGTAATACAATCTTCAGTTAACCAAGATGCTACAACTCGTTGATTTAAGACCACAGATGCACACCAAAAAAGTCATAATATATTGATATTTCATCTCAAATCAAATAGCAAAACTACTCATTTCTCGCACAATTTCGGTTTCAAATTTTACCTTAGGGTCTTAAAAAGAAGTAATTACAGCAATGCAACCGTCTACGTTACAGTCTATGTAGACGATTGCGGGTGTCAGCGCATCGTTCATCGATCGAGGCCTTTTATTATTCGTCGAAATATATAGTGGCGCTATTGTTTCAGTATGGCTTAGAAAATTCAAGTGTGCTATAATTACAAGCTTTGGCGTTTTAAAGCGATATCTTTGTACGGTTTATACAAGCTATATCACATATTAAATAAATGATATCATGATGATATATAATATTGAATGGTTTGAAATTAAACGGAAAAGGAATGTATAATTGTATGGTTCTGTTGTAAATAAGACTGCGAGTAAGTCTTTGTTGCTGGGAGATTGTACGGATTTCAGCGCATGCGTATTTCAAACGCTTTGGTACATCATGAGCTGTCCAGAAGTTATAAAACGTTCCTCCGCTATCATGACTATATGCAGTCCTTGGCTCTAAGGCACCGTACTTAAGCATTGGGCATATTAAATCGGACTCTAAGAGATATACATACCGTCAACGACCTGCATCAGCAATGATCAGTGTGGATTTGCCTCCGATGACGGACCCACTTGTGATTCATGTAAAGCCCAAAAGCCGGGGAAAGATACATAATGCAAATCCAGTCTATGCAAATTCCAGAGCCACTGCTTTGAAATTCTACCAGCATTTGTGCTATTCTATTAAAAGTCCATACACCCCTCATGAAAGTCATGACCTTAATCTTCCAAACAGGGAGTATAAATTTCAAATAGTGAATACCTGGATAGGTGACTCTATTTGAAATCTACACACCCTGTATGGAGATTAAGGGCATGTCTTTCAAAAGGGGCGTATGAATTGCTCATTCAATGTAAAGATGGCAACAGAGATTAAATTAAAAAACAATGACCACAGAAGAGCTAATCCGGGTAGTACTAGCAAAGCATACAAATAACCATTGGAATCTTAATATCACATGTTTTGAATCGTGTGAGCGTATGGTCTCTACGGAATAACAGAATAATCATTGTTCAATTGGGGGTGATGTACTCTAGAAGACAGAATAACATTTATATTAACGCGCCATGTTGGCTACCATGTGATACAACTTATATTTAACCCTAGAACTACTGAGCCATATTTTGTAACACGAACTACGAAAGGAGGGGGTTTTGTTGCACCCCCCCCCCAAATTTTCAATTATAAACGTCATATAGCGTTATATTTGGTACTTATGTATACAAATATTAATAAGTACAAACATTCCCCACATAATGTCGCTATGACGTCATAATATGAGGGCGCCAATGCAAATTTAGGAAATTCTGGCTATTTACAAAAGTATAGGCAAAATTTATTTTCGGCTAAAAATTCTACACAAATGCGATTTTCATCGAATTTTCTCCTAAATATAAAAGGAAATGACTATTTTCACCTAAATAACAAGTAAAAAGTTAGTAGCTCTTAGGGAGCACGGTGGCCTAGCGGAACGGGCACTGACTAATCGGAAGGTTGCGGGTTCGAGCCCCGGTGACGCCATCTTGTTGGGCACTTGAGCAAGGCACTTTATCTCGATTACTCCTCTCCACCCAGGTGTTTAAATGAGTACCGGCATTCTTAAATGCTGGGAAGGTAACAGACTCGCTGATAGAGGAGGTGTAGCGATCCCCTATAGCAACATTACATGGAGGAGTCTGGCCCAATCGCCAATGAAAGAGAGATGGGCACTCCGATCACTGTTTATACAGGATCGTCTCCTTTACCTTTACCTTTTAGCTCTTGGAATAATTTCACGAGAAGGAAATGAAAATCACTTAGGCCTCGTCCCCCCCCCCCCTCTATGTCATCTTTGATGACCGGTCCTACTCCCGGGTAAGGTGCTGGGGTGACAATTTGATCACTAAACGAGCGCAAAGGATTGATCTACGATTAGCTTAGGTCGTTTGGGTGTAAACGCGTGCGATTTGTTTTTTATGACGGATAACAAATCTTGGGGCGGTTGGTACTTCGTAGTTCTAGGGTTAATGAAAGCGTGAAGTAATATTGATTTGACATAGTAGTATATCTGCTCTAAAAATATTTCATTCGAAAAATACAATTAGAGAAATGTTAATTAATTTTCTAGTTTTTACACGAAAAACAAAACCAACGAGGTAGTATTGTTTTTAGTATTGAGTATATCTACTCTGACAAAAGTCATTCGAAAAATACAATTTTACAAAAATACAATTTAAGGTATGTTAATTGACTAATTAATTAGTTTACCAGCCTTTACATTAAAAAAACAAACAGAAAAAAAACTGGCAAACAGACATGAAGTTAAATAACTAAAAGCTATACAATATATAAGGACACAACGCAATTTTTGATTAATGTGTTACCTAACATGTAACTTTATAAATCGAGAAACTGTCTCGAGACTTAACACGATTGGAAATTAGTTATTTAACACATCACAACTCGCCGAGTTCCTCTACAATGAAAATTAATTCCTTCTATCTGGGGCTCCGTCGAATAAATAAATCCAAAGAATACAAGACAGTAACAATTAATTAAAATTCATAGACACGTTAGTGTGTGATTATAGGAAATTGGTGTCCGTTCGGCATTGAGTATCTTATGTTCTTTGTTCTCAAGTATCTTGGCATGCCAATCAAAAACTACTCAAGGAAACGCTCTTTATTGTATAGTTGTCAAGCGCGAATTGGCTTTCGAAATTTGTTAATTTACGATCAAAATGTTAGATTCATTCCATACAATCTACTTTGTATGGTAGTAATTTAATAGGACAATACTTTTTAAAATGTCGTTTTTTATAACATGACAAGACGTTCGCTGACCCTCGGCTACTTGATGCGTGGATGAATGTAAAGCTGTTTTATCGCATGATGTAGAATATTCATCGGCGTGCGTCGAATGAATACAATTCCATTTGAGCCTTAGCAAGTCCCCATTATTACCTGTTTGTGTGTGACCACGGTTATATTGAAAGTTACAAATAAAACAGCGTACTGAAGTTTTTCAGCCTTTCAATGTCTTTAATTTAATACTAAACACAATAAGCGGCGTTATTGGCCGGGGCTTCTATTCAATCGCAACCAGCAAATGGGTCAAATTTCATTATTAATTCGTCAATCTATCCAATGCTGAATCGTCACGGTGGTTGAAACTATTCACACGGTATGGCTTGATTTGCTTGCGAAGTAAAAGAGAGAAAAAAAATTCAGTGGTAATAACCTGAAAGTGTTTCCAGTAGCAAACATCAATATTAATTACTCAAGCCTGTCAGGCTCAGGGGAAAGCTAGAGGAATCAATTCGTTACACCAGAGACGTTCCCCGGCTGACGTTTCCTTACGCCTTCTTGCATTTCGCCTGCATTTTACATGTCTAATTTGCAATTTATCTTTTTCCAATCGTGTTACTTCGTCTTAAATTAGCATGTTGGTTTTAGCCTGTAGTAGCAAAGTGAATCCAGACACCTCGCAGTAAGGACATGCACGGTTTGAGTAAGATTCTGTCGATTGTTTGCTGTGTTTGTTGTATAACTGGTTGGATTTGACATTTCTCTACAAAACTAAGCTACTTGTGGTTTTGTTTATCGTCGCACATCGTCAACATTTAATGGAATATGTTACATGTGTTCACATTTTATTCAGCCATCTCTCAAGCATCACGCAAGGAGGACGCATATAAGATTATCTATGATTGACAGTACTGAAATATGTTGGGGATTTGACAATTTGTATCTACAAAACGACTTAGCTACCGTCACGAGGTCTTTGTTTTATGCACTTATGGAATAAACCGGATGCTCTTGTAATTTAAACCAAGTTTGAAAACTAAATTGGACTCGACACACCTTGCAGCAAGGACACGTTTTTCCTGATAATCTCTACTACTAGTACAGCAGAAGGATGCACAAGTGGTGGAATGTGTCGTTGTTCTACTGCACTTAACCAGTTTTCTTTACCAACTACACTTGTCAAGCTATTGCTTATACATTTACGGATACATAGCTTGTTCACGCTATTTAAGCCAAATACTTATAAACTATAAAAGACATCTTGTCGACAAGACACGTTTCTTATATTTATATTGTTTGACTATACTTATAGACGCGGAAGAAAAGAAGTGGTTGACATTTTCCTTTTTAATACTGATTATTTTCTTTTACACAGCTGCTGCTGACATCGCATTGGATTGTAACACGTGTTTTCATACCTAAGTTACTATTGATTTTAAAAATCGGCAGAGAGGAACTATGATTACAGATGTATTTGAACAGATAAAGTATTTCTGTAGGATGAATTCGACATACTTCTGAAACAATTGCTTATGTCCCTATGCCATGTGCTTTGAGACATAATTTAGAATACCATCTTGGATATTGATGACTATAATCTCCAATTCCTATCGCCAATTTGACCTTTGACTTTTCATCTATGACAACCAAACCGTCCATAAGAGGACTGTGACCGCTCAAAAGTAAGAATGATCGCATCCTAGCATTTTACTATGTAGCATTTCTAACACCGCGTGATAAGTTATTATGAACATCTTCTATATATATTTCTATATATCATAAGTATATTTAGCTACGCCAAGGCAGCAACTATGTTTATCTCTATTGTTATTCTCATCACAACACTGCCCTATTGTTTAAGTGCAGCCACAAGATTAGCACTCACCGCACCAGTTAATCCAGTATCAGAAGGAGGCATGTTAGCGTTACATTGTCAAATATATGACTATAATTTCCAAGATGAACACGAAGTGCTCTTATCTAGAATACGAGATGGTAAGACGAAACGTCTCTCGTGGAATGAAGAGATCGTAGGAGATCAAGAAATGGTCTTTCTCGCGACTCGGCATCTAAGTGACACATCCGTAGTGTTTTTCATGTCAATCACTGACGTTGTCAAGGAAGATGCTGGTGACTATGAGTGTAAGGTGATTGACCCGAGTACGCTTGACTCCATTGCTGTCGGTTCTGTAACCGTTGAAGTCAACTATTTCCCTTCTGAATCCACTCCGGAATGCTCTATCCTAAATGACGTCATGACTGTTCAATCAGGGGAGTTTATAGAGTTAAATTGTTCCACAAAAGATGGGTCTCCACCCGTAGATATTACATGGACACGATATAGCTTTAGTGGTAAGCTTAAAAGTGACACACATCGCGATGGTGATAAGGCTTTTGGAGTGAGTGGATTTAAGGTGACTTATGAACACAACCAAGCCGTGTTTTGGTGTAGTGTAACAAGCCAAGAATTCCCTGGATTAGAAAAACGCTGCCATGTTGGACCTATAACAGTAATAAAGGCACCAGGTGAAAGTACCTTCGTGCCTACAAATAAACCAGCCAATATATTTGGACATTTTGCCACAACCGAAACAGTTAGAAAAAGTGACTCTAAACCGGAAATAACCAGTACAAATTGCGAGTGTTCATCACTTGATGGACCTGTACGCTTTTGGATAATCGCTACTGTTGTTGGAGGATTACTAGCTGTTATATTCTGCCTATTAGGTATATGTTTATCGTGTAAAATACGCATGGAATCTAAAACATTAGCGAGAAATACAAAATATGTCAGACCGTTGCGTCCGGTAATGGACGATATGTATGAATCGTTAGATCGGAGGTGTGTAGACGCAAAAGTTTATATGGCGATTGAAAAACTCGAGAAAAATGGTAACCAAATCGTATATCCTAGTGATCTGGAAGAAACACATTATAATACAGCACCCAGAGCACCTAAATTCTGATGATATTATAGAGTGTGTTACCATTTTGTTGTTTCAATGTTTAACCTAAAGGTATATTCACGCACCTTAATTGCGTGATTAAGAAACATTTCTGGAGCCTATAGGGTGGAATTTTATTCAGCTCCATCGCCCATCTCTCTTATTTTATTGTACAGTATGTTCCAATAAAAATTACCGGATGCTTTAAAGTATAACTTTAAAGTACATACCGGAATGAAAGGTGACAATAGCGCCCTCATACTCTTAAGACCGCCTATACTCAGCTTTCAAGCTTTAATTTGGTAGGCTCTTGTTCAATGTTACACCATTTCTCAAACTTAACAAGGCAAACTTTTCATAATATGTCATTGGTCGTCATTGCTATATCATTGCACCAATATGTTTAATTGTCTTACACATTAGAGAATGAATTTGGAGAAAACCTGATAATTACAAACACTCTCTGAGCAGTAAGACCTTCCCTCTAAGCTTTTAATCCGATAAGCTGATTATCTATTTATTTTCATGAATTGGAAGACATTCTTTGATGTATTACTGAGCTCAATCATCTGAAATTACTGGAGCGTGGGCCACCCAGGCTGGTGGCTCAGCATAGTATTTTATTAACAGAAGGTTTTCTCCAAATTCGTTTCCTAATGATTGTCACATAATGTCGGGAGCACGGTGGCTGAGCGGAACGGGTCCCAACTTATAATCGGAAGGTTGCGGGTTCTAGTCCCGGCGACGGCATCGTGTTGTGCCCTTGAGTAAGGCACTTTATCTCGATTACTCATCTCCACCCAGGTGTGTAAACATGGTAAATGGGTACTGGCATTCTTAAATGCTGTGAAGGTAACAGACTCGCTGTGGAGGAGGTGTAGCGATCCCCCTATAGCAACATTACATGGGGAGTCTGGCCCAATCGCCAATGACAGACATATGGGCACTCCGATTACTGTTTATACAGGATCGCTTCCTTTACCTATACCTATTTTTGTCATGCTTTATTGTAATGTGTTTATTCTTGGGAATGGTTTAAGTTCGGAAACATACTGTACTTTCTTGTATCTTGGCTGCTGAAGTTATCCATTACATGTGTATTTTTGTATGACAAGACATAATGAAATATTACAGATCCTCAATACTTAGGCTTATTTGTAACACTCTTTGCCAAAGCAGGACAAAGGAGAAGACAATACAATTTTGTTATCACAATTGACTTACATGGTAACAAACCCAGTAAATACAAAACGTTTTCTACATAATTCGCAAAAGGCTATAAAAGGTTGTCAGAAAAAGTATAAATGTCGGGTAATATAAAGGATACATAAAGGGCATAAAAAGTTTTCAAAACATTAAAATACATTTTTTGTTTACCTACTGCAAATATATTAACATAATGTTATTTTTAAGTGTTGACAAAATATTTTGCAAAAAAAAATGTTTGGAAAAAATAGTTTGCAATAACATTTTGAAAACATTTTAAGAATATTGTTGGAATGTTTTCATCATACAAAACGTTTTCATGACTTTTATATTACCCGACATTTAATGTTATTAAAACGTTTGTACCTAAACCAAAGCCCAAAATATAACTTGTTTAAAATGTGTTTCAAATGTTTTTGTGTTTGCTGGGAAAGTACTGTTGCTCCATATCTTTGCATGTATCTCAATTTGGCTTTGCTTGGGCACATGGCAGGTCACTTCACATTTATTGATACATTTTAGGTAAGATATAGTTAATTAGGTGTATCCATAGATTTTAAATTTATTGTGTATCTGATATTCCAGTTGGGACATTAATCATGCTCAAATGATTGACACTTCACATTAACGCGGCCACCGAATTACCCACAATATATTTATATGCACTGATACAGTCATGGACAAATGCTTGCCATATTTTACCAAGGATTATTATAGTCTGGATATGACAATTCCTAATAAGTATGTGTCCAATTGATATTCAAATAGCATATTGATATAGTGACCCTATTTGAGGACGCTAGTCATGTCTGTAGTTAAGCGTTTCCTTAACAACAAGTCCTAATTTCGACATATTGCGAATAGTCATTCCCATATCAAATTAGAAGATTTTCTTTGAAAAACAAATCCCTGTTGCCTAATATGGGATTATAGCAGTTTGACCCATTTCCGGAAGGTGTGACCTTACTAGAGGGCATCGTTCCTCTCTTCAACAGGTACGATTCGCTATTAAAGCTTACGACACACTTTATAGCTTGCCAAACTTTGTAGATAGCAAACCAACTGAATTCGTCTTAGATTTGCGTTGCTAATAGAAAACCCGTGAATTTAGTGCCCTTCCCTGCCATTACCTTGCTTAAAACGTGTTTAATTGATAATAACACCCGAAAACATAATTATTCATGGGAAGGAGGTGGTATCCGCATCCTATGGTTTGTGATGAAGTGCCCCGGTTGTTTTTAAACAAACTGACACAAAACAGAGGTTTTTTTGGATTTTTTAAACCCATATTTTGACCCCCAAAAAAATCATTTAAGAACTCGTTTATGTTAAATTCTGTCATTCTAGTAACCATTTTGTCTGATAGAAACGTCATCTGTCCATGCCTGTATCATGCCCAGTAAGATATACATTTGTGCTGCTATTGAATTATACTAATGGGACGTGATTATTTATTATAAGGGACGGCTTCAAAACTCAACCGCCGGTTGCCCGCCGGTTCCGCCCCATTCCGTCCGGTTGCAGCCGGTTTTTATTGTTCTAAACAATGGAACGCGGCTCAACTGCTATATACTGCTGGTCAATGGCCGGTCGAGTTTTGAAGCCGCCTTAATAATTATTATGTTTTTCTATGTTCATTAATTCATGTGTTTTATTTATGCAAAACAGTTACTATTATGTAATAATTATTATCTCCTAATTATTGTGCATCTTATATTGTCCTGTCTATGGAATAATAAACGTTTTATAACACGAATATATTACTTGTGTCGTGTAAACCAACTATAGCTGTTACTATTGTAGATTTGCTTTAATCGTTAAAATATCGGCATGAAGTGATAGGCCTGCTTTCAATCAATGAAGGGGCATTTCGTGATCCATAATATACACGTTATGAACACGGCAGAGTGCCGAATACGCAAAATTGCTGTTCTGAGTATAATAATCTTGGTGCCATTCCATTGGTCCTTCTATAAATTTAGAACATTCGTGAGCACTCATTTGAAATGTATATTATAAAAGTGAACAAACACAAAATATTTGCGATACTTTCATGTTTTGAAATAATCGATATATCCCTCAAAACGCGTTTTAACAGCTATTCGGCTTTATGCTGTATTCAAAATGTCTCTACCACTGCGCAGAGAGAGGTCGAATACGCATTCAACTACGTGTAAACCATAGGGGCTTTTGTGTAGAAATTACTGGTTGTCCAAAGGCTATGTTGACTTATCTTGCCATATAAGTTATAAATAGTCATCCCTGTAATATTTAACAAAAACTCGAGGATTTGAAAGCAGAAATAACAATATTGGCCTATATTTTGCGTATGATTTTCCGGGATTTTCCAATTTCACGGGGGAGCACTCACATTATTAAACCACAGCAATATCATGTGGGAAATGTTTGTACTAATGTTGGTATCACTGGATAGAAGATACATACAGCTATACGTTGGTATCAAATATATCATTATGACATGTAATATAGAAAATTCGGGGTTTCCCGTTATACAATATTATAGATCAACATGATTTGTACAACTCGTCTCTCTGCCGAATTCATTTATCGCACTTATAGGCGCGATTCGTCCAAATCAAAATATCAATAATTACGACGGTGAGTAAGATTTACCATTAATTTTTGGTGGAAATAAAAGATAACCTGAAAAATAATCATAAACATACAAAAACCCAATTTGCTCACAATTTTCGATTCGTCACTCTGTCGAATTCATAACGATTATTGCATAACTCTCAAACGCAAAATCGGAATTATTTGAGATTTAGGGAATAAACTTTTTCGTTGATATCTACTCAAACATACCATAAACTCGTATAAATGGGGACTTAATAATGCATTGGTGCTGTTTAGACCAAAAGGTTTGCAATCGTTGGGTATTTTTGACATAAACAACAGGGATGAAAACAAAGGTGACTAAATCGACTTTTCTCTCTTCACTCTCTATAACCTCTCCATATGTTCCCTCTCTCTCCTTCTCCTCTCTCTCCTCCTCCCTCCTTATATCTCTCTTCCTCTCTCCATCTCTCTCCGCCTATCAGTCCCTTTCTCTTCGTATTGATTCTCCCCTCCCTCCCCTCTCTATCACCATTATCACTCCCACTCTCTCTCTCTCTTCCCCCCCTCACCAACAATTTCTCTTTTCTTCCCCTCCCCATGTATGAATCTCCCTCTCTCTCTCTCTCTCTCCTCCCTCTCTCTCTCTCTCCCTCTGCATACTTTAACTCACATCAGCTGTCAAACTAGTACGTTTCGTGCACCCTTTTAGCTATAAAAACCTGGTGTAACATTAAATGTAGGTAACATTGTGGACCCAAAGTCTGTAAAAGACACCAATCCCGTACGATGCATATGACATTTACCGAGTAACTTGATGAGGAAAAGAGAGATCAAGAACATGAAGAAGAGAAAGAGAGACACAAACGGATTGGTATTGAGGTAAGAAGAGAGAGCCTTTCATCCCACGCTCCAAAATTACATGCATTACGCATATTTTGTGCATATTTATGAGCTTTCCGCATGGGGTGTCCTAGATAGTGTCTCTCAACAATGCTCAATATATTATGAGCTGTACGCGTGAAATAACTCTTCGTAATATTCATGTTGTCGCAACTAACCCTATTCCAGATACGCCAAATAATATCACAGTTCAGAACGTTATAGAAAATATCGTGATTATATTGAATATTTACCCCTACCCCCACATCCCAAACACACCCACCAAACAACACACAGACCACCTCATATCCTCCTGGTAAATTTTTTGTTTTGTTTTGTTTTGTTTTGTTTTGTTTTGTTTTGTTTTGTTTTGTTTTGTTTTGTTTTGTTTTGTTTTGTTTTGTTTTGGTGTCATGACCTAAAATGGGTCCTGTATTGACATGTGCTAAGAGGGGGTCCATTTTGGTGACATGTCGTAAAAAATAACTTTTGCCTATAGTCTTACGTTCGTTTCAAAATGGTCTTCTCACGTAAACACAGATGTAAAGTATTTAATTTCTGTAAACGATACAGAAATTGATGGCATGGATTAATAATAATAATAATAATAATAATAATAATAATAATAATAATAATAATAATAATAATAACACTAACAATAACAATAATAATAATAATAACAATAATAATAATAATAATAATAATAATAATAATAATAATAATGATAATAATAATAATAATCATTAAGGGCTGGGGTATAGACGTTTGTGGGACATGAGAGCACATTAGACATATCGAATTGCATTCTAAATACGATGAATGTCCTTCTGATATCAAATACTTAGTAATTTTGATTTTTTTTTAATTCGCGAAATAATACACATACAAAATTAAAATTGATATTCACAGTTCTCGAAGTACACTTTATAAATCTAATGATATGCACTTAAAATGTATGTAGCTGGGATGAGAAGCCGATGATCAATTGAAAATCTTGACCTTTCGTATTAAAGATATGGACTTTTCCCCCCAAAACACCAAAATAATTTAAGTCTTCTTGTGAAAAAATATATATCTTTAATATGAAAGGTCACATATTTCGATTGATCGTCGGATTTTCATCCCAGCTTCATACACTTTAAGTATATATCATTAGATTTATAAAGTTTACTCCGAGGACTGTTAAATATTAAGGTTTTTTAAAAATATCAAATTTTAATAATTTGTCATAAAATTTGTATTATATCGCAAATTTAAAAAAAGCAAAATAATATCAGAAGGACATTCCTCGTGTTCAGGATGCAATTCGATAGGTCTGGTGCACTCTCAGCTTCCACAAAAATACTGTGCAAACGCGTAAAACGTTACCTTAAATCGGGTGTCGACTGCAAACGACAGGTTTTAAAAAATTCAAAATTCAAAATTTCAGAAATGTAAATTTTCATGACCATATTTGGAATCAGCATGAAAAATGCATTAAAATGAGTACAAACAAGCCTGGTATTGATTCAGTAGTTCTTAAGATAGCTCTTGATATTTTGAGAAAATATTTCAAAACTTGACTTTTTTCCGTTGAAGCGCATGGCTAGCACACAGAGTATTAAATTACTCGAAATTGAACACATCTAACCAGAGAACCGCTACCAACAAATCTCTGATTCAACTAAGAAAATAATGGTTGATTGATGCTTGCACGCGCGCACATACATAAAAACAGTCGGCATGTTTTTACCGTCTGGTTTTATTATAAACATGTCGGAACCAACTCAGACAAAAAGCTTTTGCGTACCTCCATCTCCAAACGTAGGAAGATATATTAGAAAGACAATTTGTTCTCACCATGAATAGTGGTTAACACATACTCGATGTAACATATTACATTAGAATTGATCACCAACCCAATATAGACTGACGCAAAAACTTGGTTGTAGCGCAGCTGCGCAGACAGTCACCATGGTGGCCGCACAGTACTTCTTATTTGCAATACCTACAATCAAGGAAAAGAAAAAATACCGTCGTTAAATATTATGTTCAATATATATAACACAGATGTTGATAGATGTAAAAGACATGTTCAACATTTGACATTATGTGTGTTCAAAACTTCAAGTTATACATGTAATACATGTTGAAGTGTTAAAAAAGTGTTAAAATGAGTGCGTTAGTGTTAAAATTGGTGTGCGTAAGTGTTTATTAAACACTTAATAAAACACTTAAAAGTGTTTATATATAAACACCTTTTTGTTTGCAGTATTATAATTAAACGTATAACGCAAAACTGTCCTATTGTATCTAACGTACTATCAAGGTGTTTTGAAACTGATTTGAACAAAGCTGCTTTATTAAAAAATTATAAGGTTCTTGTTGAGCATAATATACAATGGATTTGTGGCCTTGTCACTATGTTAAACGCCTTACTGATGTAGGTCGATCAGATTGCAATCGACTGTGATTGAAATCTAGCATCTTCCTATCTTTGATATTGCGTGCACACCACTACAACAGATTTCCACATGTGAGTCACAAGTCGTCAAGGTCCCTGTTCCGATTGTCAGCCCGATTCACACTTGATTAAGGGAAGAGGTATGAACGTTTGGACAGTATTTATTTTGGGACATTAGAGCACATCAGACATATCGAATTGCATTCTGAATACGAAGAATGTCATTCTGATATCAAATAATTTTGATTTTTGAAATGCGCAATGTAATACACATTTTATGGCAAATCATTAAAAATTGATATTTTTGATATTTAACAGTACTTGAAGTAAACTTCACAAATCTGATGATTTATACTTAAAGTGTATGTAGGTGGGAAAATTTTGACCTTTCGTATTGAAGATATGGATTTTTTCCCAAAACACCAAAAAAAATAGGTCTTTTGGGGGAAAAAATCCATATCTTCATTATAAAAGGTCAAAACTTTCAATTGATCGTCGGCTTTTCCTCCCAGCTACATACACTTTAAGAATATATCATTAGATTTATAAAATTTATTTCGAGGACTGTTATATATCAAAAATTTGAAAAATATCAAATTTTAATAATTTGTTATAAAATTTGTATTATATCGTGAATTTCAAAAAATTTAAATTATTTGATATCAGAAAGACATGCTTCGTATTCAGAATGCAATTCGATACGTCTGAGGTGCTTTCATGTCCCACAAAAAATACTGTTGAAACGCCATAAACGCTCATTCTATATCCCTTAATACATCGTTGATTGCTGGCGCTATGCCGTGTTTATTGCCATATTACTTCAAAAGTTGAATTAAATTATTTGTGTAGGCAAGGTTTGGATAGATGAAGGTGATATGTAACAATGACTCGTGATATACGATCTTTATTACTTATAGAATTATAAAATGTGATATTTCATCTCACAAAAGACGCCGATTTAAGGAGAAAGTAATATTTATAGCATATTATATTGTAACAATCTGTCCTTTGGGTATAATCTAAATGAATTGAATGAATTCATCTTTTTCATCTTTTACTATATATTATAAGGGCTCTCTATATTAAAATTGCAACAAAAATATTCCACAGATTTAACAAACTACGAAGATAGTTTGATGATCTCTGTTCAAACAGAATCTGGTTGCAAACGTCCGTCACTTTTTTCCACATAGTTTTCTCAGTCGTCAACCAAGACAGTTGACGAACGAGGACAACAGTCTATACAATCATCACAATGTGCAATGCAGAGGAGCGGCGTAGCGTCTAGTGCAGGGCAATATATATTAAAAAAACCAATGCAAACCCATTGTTATGGTAATAAATCGGGTTACGTCACTACTTCTATGGCTAATTGAGTGAGCTATCATGACTGCTGTATTAACCCCAGAACTACACAGCCATATTTTGTAACACGGACTATATATGAAGGGGTGTGGGTTGTTGACCCCCTAATTTTCAATTATAAACGTCATATCGTTATATTTGGTGCAAATGTATAGCTACGGGTCTCTAGTCCAGTAATGACAAAATAAGTATAAACATTCCCCGCATAATGTCGCTATAACGTCATAATGTGAGGGAGCCCATGCAAATTTGGGAAATTCCGGATACCGTATACCACTACACAAGAATAGGCAAAATTGATTTTCGGCTAAAAATTCAACAAGGCCGAAATTAAAATCATTGATTTTACTGTAGAAACCAATGGTGGGTCTCACCCCCCCTATGGTCATCTTTGACTGCCGGTTCTACCACCGGGTAAGGTGCTGGGGTAAAAGATGTACATGTACCACTAAAACGAGCGCAAAGGATGGGTCTAAGATTAGGTTAGGTCGTTTGGGCGTAAATGCGTGCGTTTAAAACTTCTTAGTGGGGGGGGTGGTGTTGGTACACCCACCTTATTATAGTTCTAGGGTTAACAAAAAAGTCATCTTATTCTAGTAAATTATGAAACACGTAGATTCATTTACTATTATATTGTCTATAACAAAATGTGCATTTCGCACGTTTTGGATTCCTAGTATACGACTTCATTTGTCATCCAACAGATATTATGTCATCCATGACAAACCTGGGCGTGAAATGACATGACATGATTGATGTTAACATGTATGTTCAATGTGACTTTGTAATTAACGTTGCTTTTGACAACCTGAATGAGATAAACACTGTCTTCTCACAACTCAACATGAATGATAAATGATGTACAAAAATATTTTGTAATATTACTTTTTTCAAACAAAAATTGTATAGTATGATGTGATATATATAGGGCTGACATAAGAGTACATGGTGCATCTCAAAAATATTACAATTTTAAACATGTTAAATGTGTTTTTTGTTTTGTTTGTTTTTTTAATTAGAAGAACAAATGTCGAGAATTTGTCATTGGTGGTGCGTAGCAATAACAAGGACAACAACAACAGAGCAACTAATGCACACTTTCCTTTCCATCGACGTCCTTGCAAAGAATGTAACATGCACACTCCATTCCAACATGAACCCCACCTGTGACACATATATACTTTTCTTGCCCTGGACTTACAAAATAAAAATACACACATTCCATACAAACACGCCCCCCCCTGACACACAAACCCCCACCCCCACAAGGATGCGATAACTGATTTGAAATTAGACCAAGGACAACAACAACAGAGCAACTAATGTACACTCTCCTTGCCCTGGACGTCCTTGCAAAAATGAAAATACATGCACACTCCATACCTACGAATCCCACCTTTGACAAAAACATAAAGAATGCGTTTACTGATTTGAATTTAGACCAAGGACAACAACAACGGACCAACTAATGCACACTTTCCTTGCCCTGGACGTCCTTGCAAAAAATGTAACATGCACACTCCATACCAACACGTACCCCACCTGTGACACATACGCACAAAGGATGCGTCAGCGATGCGTTTACTGATTAAAAATTAGACCAAGGACAACAACAACAACAGCGCAACTAATGTACACTTTCCTTGCCCTGGACGTCCTTGCTAAAATGTAACATGCACACTCCATACCAACACGTACCCCACCTGTGACACATACGCACAAAGGATGCGTCAGCGATGCGTTTACTGATTTAAAATTAGACCAAGGACAACAACAACAGCGCAACTAATGTACACTTTCCTTGCCCTGGACGTCCTTGCAAAAATGTAACATGCACACTCCATACCAACACGTACCCCACCTGTGACATATACGCACAAAGGATGCGTCAGCAATGCGTTTACTGATTTAAAATTAGACCAAGGACAACAACAACAGCGCAACTAATGTACACTTTCCTTGCCCTGGACGTCCTTGCAAAAATGTAACATGCACACTCCATACCAACACGTACCCCACCTGTGACACATACGCACAAAGGATGCGTCAGCAATGCGTTTACTGATTTAAAATTAGACCAAGGACAACAACAACAGCGCAACTAATGTACACTTTCCTTGCCCTGGACGTCCTTGCAAAAATGTAACATGCACACACCATACCAACACGAACCCCATCTGTGACAAACACATAAAGAATGCATTTACTGATTTGAATTTAGACCAATTAAGGACAACAACAACAGAGCAAGTAATGAACACTTTCCTTGCCCTGGACGTCCTTGCAAAAATGAAAATACGCACACACTCTATATCTACGAATCCCACCTTTGACAAACACATAAAGAATGCATTTACTGATTTGAATTTACACAAAGGACAACAACAACGGAGCAAGTAATGTACACTTTCCTTGCCCTGGACGTCCTTGCAAAATAAAATGCTTGCACACTCCATACCAACACGAACCCCACCCGTGACAAACACATAAAGAATGCGTTTACTGATTTGAATTTAGACCAAGGACAACAACAACAGAGCAACCGATGCACACTTCCCTTGCCCTGGACGTCCTTGTAAAAAATATAACATGCACACTCCATACCAACACGAACCCCACCTGTGACAAACACATAAAGGATGCGTTTACTGATTTGAATTTAGACCAAGGACAACAACAACAGAGCAACTAATGTTCACTTTCCTTGAACTGCATGGACATCCTTGCAAAGAATGTAACATGCACACTCCATACCAACACGAACACCACTACACTTTATTGAATTAAATTAGACGGAAGGACACCATCATCTACCGCCACACCCTCACGCTACAAACCAATCAAATCCACATCACAGTAATGAATCGATTGTTTGTGGCTGCAATTTTAATGACATCAATATTTTCCGGATTTACATCAGTGCTCATTTACGCTTCAACGTGCATATAAAATGAAGATCTTGTGATAAGAATTATTAGATGTTTAGGCAATCTGTGTCGTGTATGATAGCCCTTAACCCTTTAAATGCTGATGACTTCAAGTTAATGCTGGAGATTTTGATCGAAGTGTTGTTAGAATGTCCATAAAAAGGGTTAAACTTATATGCGCATCAAGATGTTGTGTTTTGTTTTTTTATTTAGTGGGTATTGAAAGTGAACATTATTAATGTTGGAATAAAATAAGTTCACATCATTTTGAAGGTGTCGAGTCGTTAACATCCCAGCAAACAGAAACCGTTTTACAGAAAACGTTTGAAAAACGTTTAATAACATTCAGTAAACATTTTGGAAATCGTAATACAAAACATTCTAACATAATGTTATTAAGTGTTTGCTTTTTTTTTTTTAAAACATTTTGACAACATTTTGGGAAATGTTGTTGTAGTGTTGTTTCATATAAAACGTTTTCAAAATATGTTCATGGCCTTTATAATTATAATAAACCCAACATTTAAATGTTATTAAAGTGTTTTGACCAAAACCAAAACGCGTTTATAACATTTTAAAATAATTGTTTGTGTTTGCTGGAATATGAACAAAATGCGTTCGTTTCGCTCTCATGACCACACCGGAACTACTCCAAAAAGAATGAAATTTTACACTTTTTTTAAAAGCATAAAAATAACACCAACTTTACTCCCAACGATTTTTCGAAAATGATAAAATCTCTAAGAAAATAATACTTTTCAACATATTACTTATACTTCTTTTCGAAGAGGTCCCTGAGATACCCTTTTTAAACATTTTTACATTAAAGAGTTTAATAATAAAACCACAACCATACAACCTGCAACCACTTTACCACAGAGGTATAATTTATCAATGCTGGAACTATCCTTACACTTTTTATAAGATGGAAATTTTGCATCCCAATATATTGAAATCCAAATCGTTTATATTAAGCTTCATATAATCTAAACGAATTACGTTATAACCGATAACATCTGGTGTTGCCATGCACGCACTAAATCAATTGGGGTTTTAATTTTGGATCCAATTAATGGTAAAAACATACGACATGACATGACTTTTAATAATGCTAGACTTGGTTTATAATAACGTCGTCTCAGAGAAATCAACTCTTTAATACCCCAGCATCTATGTCATTTTTTCTGCATGACATGAACACCAATTCCGTTTATGATTGAGCTTTAGAGAAGTGGAAAATGACTTAAACATTTTTCTAAGATCAGTTTACTAATTTCTGTTTTCGGGATAAATTGATAATTTAGTGGCAGGGGTTGTAAGATATTAAATTTCGTATGTGCATGATGGTATGTTTGACGTTTCAGCTTCTTCCTTCTTCCTACTTCTTCCTATACGTGCATACCTCAAATTGAGTATTGACGCACGGGCTTAACGTGCACAGTTTTTTTTACCTATGCACGATCATGGAACCTACAACCATGGCCAAAATGTGTTGGGACACTTACGGAAAACGTACACTATATTATGGCCTTATTTCCGTTATTGTTAACGTGATAAAATGGAGGTTTCTTTGGTGACAAGCCTAAACCCTTTCCTAACACTCCAACCCTCCCCCTTCCCCACCAATCAATGTTGGGTGCCACTAGGCGCGTGTGACCAAAAAAGTAGGATTCAACATTGATCGGGGGGAGTGGGGGGCTTATTTACATTACCCTATCAAACCGTCCCAACACTTATGGCCAGCATTGTAGGATTGATTGCAGATATCAGAACCGGGGATGGTCCCCCTTCTCTTTTCGAATAGCTCTGACACTTAACGTGCACAGGGTTTGACTCTTCCTGTACACGGGACCAGCGGCTTTACGTGACTTCCGAATCACGGACGAAGCACATACACTAGCTGCATTGTTAGTTATTCCTTATTTTAAATATTATCATTAATTAACATTTTCATATATTCATGCTGACCAATTCGCTGCAGAAGTGTTGATGTACCCCACGGACGGTCTTAAAAAAAATGCAGGAGAGCATTAAATAGCTCTTCTGGAGCCTTCAAAAAGAGCTGTTTCGGGCATTTACAATAGAACGTAAGGAGAGAATGGTTAACTAAGGAGAGCTCAAAATAACTCTCCTATATCATATTTAAGGAGAGCAGTAGAGAGCTATTGCTCTCGCTCTCCTCAAAAGGCAGTCCCTGGTAACCGGATCTATTACCATAGCGATAGATGAAAACAAATGTTGGATGTATTGCCCCTCCCTAGACGTACGTTGTAACTCTGCATCGCACCATTGATTATCAAAGAATAGGCATAAATACCTGGATTGTAATTCTATGGAAATTCACATTATGCAGAGTCCATGTACATTTCACTCGCACCTGTACGATTAGTGTCTTCGAAAAGAGCGGTATTGTGTTCAATCTTGATTAAATTTTGATTCAATCTGAGTACAATTTAATCAACATTGAGTTCTATTCACTTAGTTTGTTACTCTGTTCCCTTTTTACTCAATATTGAGTAATTTTCAGAGAGTACTAATTGAGCTAACTGGACTAATACATGTATGTCACCCTTTGTTTTAATAATTTGATGAATAGAAATTAAAGCCACAGATATCTTAATTATCGCAGCATGCATCTCTTTTAAGAATTTCGTTCAGTGTCAAGTTGAGACAATGAATCCATCATGTTCATAGATACGCGGCTTCTTCTATACTATCTCCTTTCTGAAATGAGCTGCCCAGCCATCTATCATCATACTTTCATATGAAAACGCACCATGCAAAATACTCTCGCAAATAAATTGGGTTACTTCAGTTTCAATCCATGCGCCCCATATATAGAAGATAATGACCTTCCCAGCAAAAAAGAAAACGTTTTCGACAATATTCGCAGAATGTTAGAGAAGGTTGACAAAAACGTTTAAATGTCAGGGTTATACAAAGGGTATAGGGTATAAAACGTTTTCATAACATTCAACAATAATTATTTTTGCTGAACCATGAAATGGTATCAGCCTATATTAGTGTATGTCCCTTACTTACTTACTTACTTACTTACTTACTTACCAACCATTTGGTCTAAAATGGACATATCTTTAAATGTCACGAAGGTGTGAACCCCCAAGTGGTGTCAAATGAAAGAGAAAGAAGTAAAGAATATGATAAAGAAACACAGGGGGTGCTACTGCTAATAGTTTAAAAGTTGTGGTTCATTTTGATTCAGAAGTCGCCCAATTGGGCTACTATATCACAGATTTGCACTGGGAGACAGCTTGTCTGCTATTTTGATAACAAGCATATTGTTTCCAAGAAAGTGAAGTAAATATTGTGAAAATTCCCAAAGTATTATTAAAACAGTATCTTAACCACAGTATGGACCAAACTGGACATGTCTAAGATCGCCCACTATAGCCCATTTTGTGGTTAGTATTTAGAGCACAGGAAATTACGGCGCCCCATGATGCATTTATGAAAATACACACTAAGGGTATGTGATAAATGCTATAGCAGTGCCTCTGAATGCTGTAGTTGCCTCTGATTGCGCAATAATGGTGAATACTTGTGCGGTGGGGGTTTGGTGGTCAAATGTTATTCCTTCCCATGATGCATTTATGAAAATCAATACATACACACTATAAGGCTTCAAGGTAAATGCTGTATAGTTTCTACCAACATTTTGAAATATGTCCGACTCCGATTGAGCTAAAACTTGGTACAAATAATCCTTGATCATAAGGGGATCATGAAACAGCATCTGAGGTCATCCAAGGTCAAAGGTCAAATGTTACAGCTGCTCCGATGGGGCTGTAACTCTGGGAAAACAATCCCCGGCACTTGGGGAGTATGAAACGGCAAAGGTCATCTGAAGTCAAAGGTCAGGTCAAATTTAAAGTTGCTCCGATTGGGCTGTAACCGGGAGAAAATGATCCCTGATACTTGGGTAGTATGAAACCGCCAAGGTCATGTGAGGTCAAAGGTCAGGTCAAATTTAATGTTCCTCCGATGGGGCTGTAACTGGAGAAAAACAATCCGCGGCATTTGGGAAGTATGAAACTTCAAAGGACATCTGAGGTCAAAGGTGAGGCCAAATTTATAGTTGCTCCGATCGGGCATGGTTCAGCTATGGTGCGGTTACCGCTCTTGTTTTGATAACTTACTGCAAAATACTCTAACATAATGTTATTTAAGTATTGCCAAAATATTTGGAAAACAATGTTTGCAAAAAACGTTTTATAATTTCATTTTACTACATTTAAAAATGTTGTTGTAGTTTGTTTTCATGCAAAACGTTTTCATGACATTTATATAACTCGACATTTAATGTTTGTAAAACGTTTTTATAAAAAAAAACCAAAACCCAAAGTATAACAAGTTTAAAACATTTTAAAAATGAATATGTGTTTACTGTGTTAACCTTCTTCACAGGGAATGTGAATTTAAATGGGTTTACCTGATGGGGTGGTTCGTTTGAAATCTACACCACCCTGTGTGAGAGATTAAGGTCATGTCTTACAATTTTACAAACACAAGTTGTATAATTTTAAAAAACAATAGTTGCTAGGTTTATATAATTTAGTAAACTGCGGTGTACTACAACCTTTTTAACAGTGTATCTGATCAGGAAAAATCCAATATGTAGACAAAATGAATACATATCAATCATCATGTTAATTACACGACAAAGTGTCGTCAAAAAGTGAACCAAATTGACAACATGGCTTGACAGGAACTTGAAGAGGGAAATATGACTATAACAAAGACTGCTAAGTAAACTACTTCCCTATGCTAAACAAGCCATTTAAAATATGCCCAGCCGTATCGACCAATACTACGAGTAGTACAAGGAGGACTCTTGACCCTGAGCTGACCATCATTTTTTCGTGCTCGAGTAACGCACTAAATCAGTCTCCTCCAATTACTAAGTCCACTGACCTCTACATAGTGTACGTGTCTTTCAACTTGACCTCAAACTAGTAGATATTGAATTTTACTCCATACCACATGTAAGGTCATGGTATAGGGACTAGTAATTGTATGGGAGATATAGAACTTTGACATTGGGTATTGCGGGATCGTGATATTCCCCATCTTCCTAAGGCTGGTAGGATTGCACCTGTAAATAATCGAGTTTAGTTCTCCTCCTCTCCCGTCTCTTTATCCCAGCCATTCATTCTGCCTCTTATCTCGTCATCAATTCAAATCAAATTCAGCGTATTTTATGGTTATTATCTCCAGGATCGTGAACCACCTGCTTCAACTCAATATTCATCATTCACGTACGTCATGTGAAGTAGAGGGGTATCTGAAAAACCACTCCACGTGTATTGGCGCGGCAATCTGAAGGAGATGAGCCATGGTGTATAGGATATAATAGCGAGAGCTCGATCGAGAAAGAGAGGGAGAATATAATTTAGTTTCCAGATACGAAATTACTTTTTGAATGCCTTAGTGTGATGAGACTCTGCTATACATATCCACGCTTCGCTATTCCTAGCTGTCATTATAATTTCTCCTGATTCTAATACCATCATCGATGTACGCTACTTGGAATAATTGTAAATTAATCATGTCGTAATCTGCAGTAAAGATGCAATCAACATAGAAGGCGGTGAACGACGCCTTAATCTATAGTCCATTTTCTTGATTGCTTTTTCCGGGCTCAGTCGGACGGGGACTTAGCTCGAGTAAGCTTACTGCTTTATTATTACACAACTTTTAAATCATCTTTAGTCATTGTTGTTCGACATGGCACGGATGTTGTTGTTACTCTCCATCTGGGCTCTATCAGCACTAGTAAATATGGAATCAATGGCAGATACGACACAGACTAACATACTATTGTCAGCACCAGTAAATCCAGTTGATGAGAGCGGAATGTTATCCTTACATTGTCGAGTCAGGAATATAGAACCTGGACATACTGTAACCATTACACGAATCCGCGATGGATCTGTTAAACGTATAACATGGGGTAAAGACATCCTCTCCGAAGTCGGTGATCGTGTATTTCTTGCTATACGACAACTACAAGATGGAACAGTGTACTTCCTATCGATAACTGAAATTACCAGAGAAGATGCTGGAAAATACACCTGTGCCGTTGTGAACCAAAATTTAGACGAAATCACCTCAGATTTTGTGGATGTTACAGTGTATTATTTTCCGTCAGATATTTACCCAAATTGTGTGCCGGGAGAACCTCCTGAAGTGTACGAAGGAGTGCCGTTTAGGATTGCGTGTTCTTCTGAAGAAGCTTACCCTAGTGTGTCGTTAAAATGGAGTCGAACGGGTACAGGGGTTGTTCCACAATTAAACGAATGGAGAGAAAATGGAATTGTTTATGGTGAGATAGAGATTACGCCTACTCTTGATGATCAGGATGCGGTATTTTTATGTGAGGTAACAAGCAAAGCGTTTCCATCAAACGTATATTCATGTCATGTGGGTCCGATTATCGTTATACCAAAAGACGATTATGATTACTTGTATGGTTTGGAACCTAAACACACATCAAAAGCACCGGACGCCATTTTGGATAATGACATTACATCGGAAGAATTCATTTCAAACACTGTCAATGTGCCATCACAACGATCTTGTAAAGACTCCTGTTCTGTGCTACGTTCACCAGTATTTTACTGGATGGTAGCCACTGCTGGAGCAACTTTTATTGGACTTGTATTCCTAATTTTAGGAATTGTACTATACATTAAACTGAAAAAACATGACGATATGAAAAGACCGATAGATCCTCGGTTCGTATCAAGAGATATCTATGTTGAATTAGACCAAAAATGTGATGAGAATCAACTGTATATGTCTTTAGATAAAGCTATGCAAAGAACAATACCTCCGGGGGTGCAACTGATGTCTGTAGACCCCGATGGGTGCTATAATTCAACTAAAAAATCCATGAATATGGATTAGAAGAAGTCTCAACAGTATATAGCTACAGTATACACCTGTACATACTGAATCACTTTTCGTAAAAATAAATTGTCATATTTTTTACGCACATACTAAGTAATCTTTTCAGACTTAAATTTCGGGCTAAAATTTTCAGGCTAAAATTTCCTTAAGATTGGACCTTATTTGGGAATTCAACTTATTCATGTTATTGGTAATAATTTACTTATGATGAAAAACGAAATTAAACACTAATGAATAAGTGACCCGGATCAAGCATAGTGATGACACTCTCGTGAAAAATAAATAACTTAAAATTTATATCTAAAATGAACTTGGTGGTTGACTAAACCCAATTACTTGGATTTATTTAACTTAAAATTTAACTTAAAATTGAATTTTAATTCAATTAAGTTACATTTAAGTGAATTTTGAGTTAATTTTAATTCAATTTAATTTTAGGTTAAATTTAAGTTAATTTTTAGTTAATTTAAAGTTAAATTTAACTTATAATTTACTAATTTGATCTACAAGCCATCAAGTAAGTGACTTTGTCCTTACATTACTTTGCTTGATCCGGTCAGATATCCATGTTGGTGAACACTAATTATTGACTTATTAAACATAATTCTGGCTACAAGTTACCATTTGGTTGCCATTTTATTATCATGACATGTATCTATTATGGCTAGTATTTTCAATACCTACCTTCAAACGGACAAATGTAATCTGTATAACAATGTCAAATAAGTATTTGGAAATAAATGTATCTGTATACGTGAATATATAATTTTGATTGTCTCGACTATCATCATTATACTTTTTACCTGAATCCGCATTTGACCAACAACAAAAAACCCAATAAAACACTGTTATATGTGATGCGATCAAACAAAATCAGTCGGAACTCGGAAATATTGATTTTGAGATATAGCCAAGCAAAGGAAATATTTCCTTTTGTTTCTTCTTGTTTTGGAAACTCTTTAATTGCTCATATCTTTGGAACTGGATGTTCAATTTCAATGGGGTTTCCTGCAAAATCCAGCTTTGTAAATGCTTTTTACTATCCTGTAAGAAACTGAAAATTTATTATTGCCGAGTTCCGACTGATTTTGCTTGATCGCATCACATATTATCTCTGTCATCCTAGAATATTAGCACTGTCCGGTTGACATCATTTTGATGATTCTTTAATTTAGATCTAGACCAACATACATTAGTGTTGAAAGAGTAGCGTGTATCCGTTGATGATGTTAATTAAATTACCATCTACTTCTGATATTCCTGTTTATTTTAGTATCTATATAATGCGGATCCCAGCGTTGACAAACAAGTTATATACTTATGATGTTTGGTGTTGATGAATAAGCTACACTACTTCCGATATTGGTGTTGATGAAGTAGATATCTTCTGCTGATAGTTTGTGCTGACATATATAGGCCTATACATTATGCTGGGGCATTTGGTGGTAGTAAACCACTCTCTTCTGCTGATTTTGGTGATGACGAACTAGTTATCTATAGCTGTTTGATGTTTATGATGTAAAGTAGTTATTTTTTAATACGAAACAATTATCGACTGCTGATATTAGTGTTTATGAAGTAGGTATCTATAACTGCTGCATGCAGTATCATGAAGTGACCATCTACAATGACGAAATATAGCTATCTACTACTGATATTGCTACTGTTGAAGTACAAGTAGTTATCTACTGCTGATAGCGGTATTGATGAAGTACCCAGCGAACACAAAATTGTTCTTAAAACGTTTATTCAAAACGTTTGAATAACATACAAATGTCGGGTTATATAAATATCACGAATACGTTTTTAAAACGATATTGTTATATATTTTAGGCAAGCATTTTGTAAAAATATACTATTTATATAACCTGACATTTAAACCTTTTTTTATAAAACGTTGTGTGTTTGCTGGGTAGATATCTACTGCTGTTATTAGTGTTGTTGTCTATATCGGTACTGATGAAGTAGCTATAATACTGAAGACATTGGTGATGTTGAAGTAGTTATCTACTGCTGATATCGGTATTGATGAAGTAGCTATCTACTGCTGATATCGGTATTGATGAAGTAGCTATCTACTGCTGATATTGATATTGATGAAGTAGCTATCTACTGCTGATATCGGTATTGATGAAGTAGCTTTTTACTGCTGATTATATCGGTATTGATGAAGTAGCTATCTACTGCTGATATTAGTATTGATGAAGTAACTAGCAACTGCATATCGGTATTGATGAAGTACTTATTACTTTTCTATGTTCCTAGCTCCGTCGTCTTCTATCCTTTCAATATAACATTCAACTTCATCTCTTTGAAACTTATAGCACCGCTTTTATAAAGGAGACCAAGAGGGTTTGACTCAGACAAGATTAAATACCCGGTGATTAATAAACTTCATTAAATGGGAAAAGGCTTCTAATTATTGCTGACCGTAACAGAAATTGAAGACTATATTAGCAATATCATGCATACGCTTAAGAAGGCGGTATCCTTATGCATTCCATATTCGAGTATCGTGGTCCTAGGAAACAAAATACACATACGAGGATGTTAACGCTCTGCATGCTGGTGACAAGCTTCAACATAAAAATTCCCTAGTTTTGAGATATTGGTCAAAATATGATCAAGAGCTATCTTAAAAACCACCGAACCAAATACCAGGCTTGTTTGTACTCATTCCAATGCATTTTTCATGGTGGTTCCAAATATGGTTATGGAAATGTACAATTATTCAATTTTGTTATGGTTTGATTTTTTAAAGAAAATTTGAAACCTGTCGTCAGTCGAAATTTGCGTGGAGAGTTCAAAGGCTAACTATCATTTAAGGCTAATCTTATTGTTAATTTTCGTCACATGTGTTTTGGGGTTAGGAACTAACTTAAAATCACCATTTTTGCATGATTTAGGCCCATCAAAGGAGCGACTTAAAGCCATAATGTGCGATCTTATAATATGAATTTGTTGGGGTTTGGGTTTTTTTTTTTTTTTTTTTTTTTTTTTTTTTGTTATTGGTTTTTTTTTTTATATTTTTTTTTTTGCGTTACCTCTATCTTCCACAAAGTGAAGATAACATTAAAGTTTGTAACTATATGAAAGTTCATCTGTATTGGTAATCAAATAAATGAAGGATTGAACTTGTTCACAACACTTAATGCTCACCTGATATTTTCGGTTGTTAAGACTTACAAGGACATATCGTGATCCACAGCCTCATCTCCCACTTTTCTCAAAAAAAGTTTTGAGATATCTGTACCACTGGAAACCTCTGGCTACATAATGTTAATGTACCAAAAATTTCTTGCAGATTAATTCGTTTAGCAAAAATATCGCCAAATTTGAATTTCGTGGATATCTACTCAAAATGTCATACAAAGAGGATGCTTGAATCACGTAATCCTCCTTTAAGTTGTTAACTTAGTTGTTAAGATCATAGTGATCTTGAAAATGGCGATCTTAATCATAGACTTCAAAAACACTGAGGCCATACGATTGATGAAGTCTGTCACATCCATTTTTTATTTCATTATTAAAGTAAACACATACTCCTGTTTGTATAGCGATAATTAATCCGTCCTCTTGTACCATTACTGACCGCGTGTTTCTTTCTTTTATACATACACAATTTCTATCCATCCCGATCTACGCTTACTTGGCCTACATAGCTTTCGCCTTCGGTGTTAATTAAGCTATTTTGCATGAATATTTATAAAGGGACGATTTGTAGCTCGTCTTTGTTTTAAGTGTTGTTTTTGTAGGAGAGTTCTTTCGTAATGGAGAGTGTGCTATAATATTCAGGAAATGTTCTTACGTAAGCCTGCATAGACGTTCCGAAACTGAACATGTCAACACAGATAGTATCAATCGTGTACTATGCAGACTCGGTGCCCACTTTAAAATATGACAGTGTACGCATGCGTGACCAAATTTTTTTCAACCAACCCCTAAACGAGTTTTACCCTACCAGCAAATTTAGCCGCTAATGAGTTTTTGGCTAGTAAAAATGCAACAAATGTACCCTTTTTGCACTAGTAATTTACCAAAAATTTAAGGCACCCTAAACAAGTTGCTCAGTCTCATAAAACTACCCTTATTCTTGAAAATCAGTGTTTTTAAGACCCTAAATGCGTCACGCGCGTTACTTGCCTTGCCTTAAAAAAAAACACCCATTTTTACTTGTTTTTTTGGTCACGCATGCGTACAGACTATTCATGTGAGTGGCCTCCCGGGTATGCAGAACACTAAATGCACCATTGGGTAAACAACCATGAGTACCGAATCAGTGATACCACATGGAAGACCGTCTCATCATGTGTGGGAGTAATATGGTCGTGTAAAAAATGCAGAGTATTTGTAATCATTATACATTGAACTTATTAGAAATGAGTCAAGGAAGCCAAGAACTCTATTTTGTTTATTCAACAGGTCTTGCAGTTTTTGAGTTAAAGCCAATAACATACCAAAACAAAAGTCCACCCGAGAAAAATCGTACACACGCGGCTGAAATTTCACCCCTTATATCAAGCTTTGTGATCATCTTTGTAGAATCTATACCATTCCTCAAGTATGCCAGTTTTATTTGAGTCATTATTATTTGAGTGCAAGCTCCGATAGGTTCTGCTCCCTTCTGAACCACCTTCAACTGTGGTCGTTTGTTATTCCAATCAAGAAAAGTTCAAATAAGGCGAGATTTTAGAGCCGCGTGTAAATTACGTGAAATAAAATATTTCTCCCGACTCACAAAAATTTAATACAAATTTCTTGTAAATTTTCGGAAATAAGGGCCAACAACATGTGTTTGTAAGGTTTTTCATACATCTGTGAAGTATAAAACATGTTATATCGAAATAAGCAAATTTGAATGCTATCCTTTATTATGTTCTAGTGAATTTGAAACTTTCACTCCCTGTGTGGAAGATTAAGGTTATGTCTTTACACGTAGATTTAGTAGAAGCATGATTTAAATTCAACATTAAATTTATTATATTAAACAATGCTATATAATTATCGGACAAAGGAAAACGTTTTTCCTACCCAATTTTTCATTTGAAGAAATCGCATCAGGCCCAATTTGAGAGCGTTAAACAATAAACTTGCTCACACAACCCATTTCAGCTTGTAATTATAGTACAACGCCATCTAGCGGCTGAATTAATTTAGAAATTAAGGCACCAAAACAACGAGATAAACCGTGTAACATACACAGGCTGCCTTTACATTTCTCCATGAACAAAATGTTTTACCCTTTACTCAAATCATGTAGGAAGTCTATAACGGCAGATGTTTGTCTCGATAATATCTTGTGTTGATTAAATATCTACTGCCAATGTTAGTATTGATAAAAAAGCTATCTACTGATGATATTGGCGAAGTAGCTTTATTGTTGATATTGACACTGATGAGAACAACTGCCTATATTTTGTTGTTGAAGTATAGCTGGCTACTACTGATATTGGCATTGACATAGTATGTATATATATTGGTATTGATGAAGTAGCTATCTACTGCTGATATTGGTATTGATGAAGTAGCTATCTACTGCTGATATTGGTATTGATGAAGTAGCTATCTACTGCTGATACTGGTATTGATGAAGTAGCTATCTACTGCTGATATTGGTATTGATGAAGTATAGTATCCATCTACTGCTGATATTTATTGGTGTTGATGAAGTAGCTGTCTACTGCTGATATTGGTCTTGATGAGGTGTATAGATCTACTGCTGATATTGGTGTTGATGAAGTAGCTATTTACTGCTGATATTGGTATTGATGAAGTAGTATCTATCTACTGCTGATATTGGTATTGATGAAGTAGCTATCTACTGCTGATACTGGTATTGATGAAGTAGCTATCTACTACTGAGGGCGGGTTAGTGCAGTGGTCTTCTCACTCGCTTCTCACCACTGTGGCCCGGGTTCAAATCCCCGCGGTGCCACATGCGAGTTTGGTTGCCGATCCATCCTCGTCCTCGAATAAATAAATAAATAAATAAATAAATAAATAAATAAATAAATAAATAAATAAATAAATAATAAATAAATATTATTATACTAGTGAAATTAGTGCTATGTGCTAATTTCACTAGTATAATAATAATATATTTCGCTCCTATATTTTATAGTTGAGCACTGTATCTATTGATGATTTCATTATAATTTCTTACTATAAATAAATAAATAACTAAATAACTAAATAAATAACTAAATAACTAAATAAATAAATAAATAAATAAATAAATAAATTAATTAATTAATTAATTAATTAATTAATTAATTAATTAATTAATTAATTAATTAATTAATTAATTAATTAATTAATTAATTAATTAATAAATAAATTAATTAATAATTAATTAATTAATTAATTAAAATATTGATATTGACGAAGTAGCTATCTACTGTCTGATATTGGTATTGATGAAGTAGCTATCTACTGCTGATATTGGTATTGATGAAGTAGCTATCTACTGCTGATATTTGTATTGATGAAGTAGCTATCTATTGTTTGATATTATTGTTGATGAAGTAGCTATCTACTGCTGATATTGGTGTTGATGAAGTAGCTATCTACTGCTGATATTGGTATTGATGAAGTAGCTTCTGCTGATATTGGTATTGATGAAGTAGCTATCTACTGCTGATATTGGTATTGATTACGTACCCGGTAGCTATCTACTGCTGATATTGGTATTGATGTAGTATGTAGTTTAATTATCTACTGCTGATATCGGTATTGATGAAGTAGCTATCTACTACTGATATTGATTTTGACTGCTAATATGTATATTGATGAAATACATATATACGGTTGATATTGGTATTGGTGAAGGAGCTATCTACTGTTGATATTGATATTGTTGAAGTACTGCTGATGTTTGTGTTGATAAGTAGCTATCTTATGTTGATATCGGTACTACAAAAAGTAGTTATCTACTGCTGATATTTTGTTGATCAAGTAGCTACCTACTGCTGATGTAGGTATTGATGAAGTAGCTATCTACTGCTGATATTGGTATTGATGAGGTAGCTATCTACTGCTGATATTGGTATTGATGAGGTAGCTATCTACTGCTGATATTGGTATTGATGAAGTAGTTATCTACTGCTGATATTGGTTTTGATGAGGTAACTATCTACTGCTGATATTGGTATTGATGAAGTAGCTTTCTATTGCTGATATTGGTATTGATGAGGTAGCTATCTACTTTTGATATTGGTATTGACGAAGTAGCTATCTACTGCTGATATCGGTATTGATGAAGTAGCTATCTACTGCTGATATTGGTATTGATGAAGTAGCTATCTACTGCTGATATTGGCATTGATGAAGTAGCTATCTACTGCTGATATTGGTATTGATGAAGCAACCATCTACTTCTGATATTGGTATTGATGAAGTAGCTATCTACTGCTGATATTGGTATTGATGAAGCAGCCATCTACTGCTGATATTGGTATTGATGAAGCAGCTATCTACTGCTGATATTGGTATTGATGAAGTAGCTATCTACTGCTGATATTGGTATTGATGAAGCAGCTATCTACTGCTGATATTAGTATTGATGAAGTAGCTATCTACTGCTGATATTGGTATTGATGAAGTAGCTATCTACGGCTGATATTGGTATTGATGAAGTAGCTATCTACTGCTGATATTGGTATTGATGAAGTAGCTATCTACTGCTGATATTGGTATTGATGAAGTAGCTATCTACTGCTGATATTGGTATTGATGAAGTAGCTATCTACTGCTGATATCGGTATTGATGAAGTACCAATATATTTCTGACATTTGTGTTAATTAAGTCAGCACTGATAAAGTAGTTATCAACTGCGATTAGTGCTTAACGATTTGTGCGAACTTTTTCACTGTTATTGTTTAAAAAATAAGAGCAGATTTATACGTTTCCCATAATATTGACCCCCAATTAACTTAGAATTGAACTATTACTTTACCCTGCTTTCAACGAAGCTTACCGATGCAAAAATAACTAGATAATAGCAAATCATATTAACTCTTCTCACGCGGGTGCCGATTGCAGACGACAAGTTTTATTATTTTTTTAATTCAAAAATTTTCAGGACCATATTTGAAATCGTCATGAAAATTGCATTAACATGAATATAAACAAGCCTGGTATTTCTTCAGTGATTCTTAAGATAGTTCTTGATATGTTTGAGAAAATATCTCAAAATTGGGATTTTTGTGTGTGTTGAAACCTATGGCCAGCACGCATACACCAAATATAAATCACCTTGCGCATCACAATGCTCAACAACAGAATGGTGCAAAATAGTTTCAACGTGTTCCATGAAAACTAAAGCACATTCCTATATAAGAAGGGCGCCATGATTTTTGATGGATGCTTTGTTCGTTACGATTTCAGCAATTGCATTTTGTGCAAGATGAAGAATACAAAACATCCCCACTGACATGCATCATTATCACTGATTATATCCTGGTCCCTCCCACGAGGCTTAGAATCATAACTCAAGTAAAGCACGCCGCCACATATTTTCTGATTCTCGCAAATTATATCAAAGCATCATTGGTATACATACATGTATTGCTGTCAAAAATATTATGTAAAATAACACACTTACAATATTATATTCTACACATTCAATCACCTATCACATATATCACACCAACATATTTCGCATCATTATCATCACACTTTTAAGGCGAGTAGGATGACAAGGAGCCATATTGTTTTGAGTTTTAGCCATTTAGCTAAAGCAGTGAAGTGTACTTCTTATCATTACATTAATCTATAGAGAATGCACCAAGGAAGCCAATAATCGCATTTATATTACCATAAATCTTATACGGTTTTTAAAGTTAAGGCAGTTAATAACCAGTAGCGTAGCCAGCGGGGGCGGGGGCAGACTGCCCCCCTGACAAAAAATGAAAGAAAAAGGTGCCCCTCTGACCAAAGGGCAAAGGAAAGGAAAAGGGCAAGGAGGCCCTTTTCCATCAAAATTCACCCCGATCATGGGCCAAAATAGTGTAAAAATACCAAATTTTTGCGCGCGCACATTTCATAATAGGGGGCCTAAAGCCATTTTTTATCTCGATCATGGGCAAAAATTAGTGTCAAATTAAAAAATTTTGCGAGCTACGTGCGCACGTCGTCCCGATAAAGTCTTGTTTGGGAGCTCGAGCCTCGAAGACATGTACAGTCTCTCTAAAAACAAAAATTGCATGTTGTAACTGCAATTTTTTCAACTGTGCCCCTGAATTTTTATTTTGCCCCCCCGACCAAGAAAGCAGGCTACGCCCCTGCAAATAACATTCAAAAGTGAAAAGAAAAATAATGAAATTGGTTGGAAAAGACACCACTTATATTGAGCATTGGGATCTTCTTTACAGAACCTATACCATTCCTCCTGTGTGTCAGCTTTATTTGTCACAATATTTAAGTGCAAACACCGCTAGGCCACGCTCCCCTCCGAACCGCCTTAACAGCACGCCTCCGTGGCATTTCGGATGCCCTATAATGAAGATGAACAACCTCGAATTAATTTGGTGTTTCAGAAAGTGTGCTAATGAGGTGTCTAATTTAATTTTAATGACATCTTGGTTTATTATCAGCCCACAGGTGATATTATGATTACTTACAACTTCCCCGTATTGTTAGATTGTATATGTTTATTAGCAAACCTGACATACGTGTGTGATTTATGGGGTGATAAAGGTTTGACAATTAATCATAATGTCATGTATTATATAGGCCAGGGAAAAAGGTAAAAGGGTTCGAGGTCCTTAGAATATACTCTACTAAAATCGTTATTGATCAAGTAGGTCTCTATCAATGATATTGGTATTGAAAAGTTAATATGTTTACCGTTTAAATTGGCATTCAAATACAGCTATCTACTGCTGATACCAATTTAAAGGTATATTTGTACTGCTAGTATAATCATATTGATGTAGTGGCTATCTACTGCTGATACTGGTATTGATGAAGTAGCTATCTACTGCTGATACTGGTATTGATGAAGTAGCTATCTACTGCTGATACTGGTATTGATGAAGTAGCTATCTACTGCTGATGCTGGTATTGATGAAGTAGCTATCTACTGCTGATGCTGGTATTGATGAAGTAGCTATCTACTGCTGATGCTGGTATTGATGAAGTAGCTATCTACTGCTGATACTGGTATTGATGAAGTATCTGTCTATTGCTAATATTGGTATTGACGAAACAGCTATATACCGCTGATTTTGGTGTTGATGAAGTAGCAATCTACCATGTCTACTGCTGATATTGGCATTGATGAAGTAGTTATCTACTGCTGATACTGGTATTGATGAAGTAGCTATCTACTGCTGATACTGGTATTGATGAAGTAGCTATCTACTGCTGATACTGGTATTGATGAAGTAGCTATCTACTGCTGATACTGGTATTGATGAAGTAGCTATCTACTGCTGATACTGGTATTGATGAAGTAGCTATCTACTGCTTATACTGGCATTGATGAAGTAGCTATCTACTGCTGATACTGGTATTGATGTAGTAGCTATCTACTGCTGATGCTGGTATTGATGAAGTAGCTATATACTGCTGATATTGGTATTGATGAAGTATATATCTAATGCTGATATTGGTGTTTATGAAATATCTAGCTACTACTGATATTGGTCATGTTGGTATTGATGAAGTAGCTATCTACTGCTGACACTGGTATCAACGACGTAGCTGTCTACTGCTGATACTGGTATTCATGAAGTAGGAATCTACTGCTGATAATGGTCTTGATAAAGTTGCTATCTACTGCTGATACTGGTATTGATGAAGTAGCTATCTACTGCTGATGTTGGTATTGATGAAGTAGCTATCTACTGCTGATACTGGTATTCATGAAGTAGCTACCTACTGCTGATACTGGCATTGATGATGTAGATATCTACTGCTGATACTGGTATTGATGAAGTAGCTATCTACTGCTGATGCTGGTATTGATGAAGTAGCTATCTACTGTTGATACTGGTATTGATGAAGTAGCTATCTACTGCTGATACTGGTATTGATAAAGTAGCTATCTACTGCTGATACTGGTATTGATGAAGTAGCTATCTACTGCTGATACTGGTATTGATGAAGTAGCTATCTACTGCTGATACTGGTATTGATGAAGTAGCTATCTACTGCTGATACTGGTACTGATGAAGTGGCTATCTACCTGCTGATGCTGGTATTGATGAAGTAGCTATCTATTGTGATATTGGTATTGATGAAGTAGATATATAATGCTGATATTGATTTTGATGAAGTAGCTATCTACTTCTGATATTGGTATCGATGAAGCAGCTATCTACTGCTGATGTTGGTATTGATGAAGTAGCTATCTACTGCTGATACTGGTATTGATGAAGTAGCAATCTACTGCTGAAACTGGTATTGATGAAGTAGCTATCTACATCTGATATTGGTATTGATGAAGTAGCTATCTACTGCTGATATTGGTATTGATGAAGTAGCTATCTACTGATGATATTGGTATTGATTAACTAGATAGCTACTGTTGAAATCAAATCGGTACAATGAAGTGGCTATCTACTGCTGATGCTGGTATTGATGAAGTAGCTATCTATTGTGATATTGGTATTGATAAAGTTGCTATCTACTGCTGATACTGGTATTGATGAAGTAGCTATCTACTGCTGATACTGGTATTGATGAAGTAGCTATCTACTGCTGATGTTGGTATTGATGAAGTAGCTATCTACTGCTGATACTGGTATTGATGAAGTAGCAATCTACTGCTGATACTGGTATTGATGAAGTAGCTATCTACATCTGATATTGGTATTGATGAAGTAGCTATCTACTGCTGATATTGGTATTGATGAAGTAGCTATCTACTGATGATATTGGTATTGATTAACTAGATAGCTACTGTTGAAATCAAATCGGTACAATGAAGATATCTACAACCGATGTTGGTAATTGATGAAGTATAGTTATCTACTGCAGATGTTGGTGTTCATGAAATAATTATCTACTACTGATATTGGTTTTAGTTTATTAACTACTGTTGATATTGACATTGATTAAGTATCTATTACTGATACTGATTTGTTACAATAAAATTATTTCCCATTTATGTCCTTTTTGACCTTATATTATAATGTAAAGAACGCGGAACACGCACAGTAAGTCCCTTATCGCTCTCGTTTCCAACATGTTGGTATTTTTACTCCTTATTATATCCATCTGTAAAATAATGCAAAATATAGTGACAGCGACTGAAGTATGAATCTGATGTCTTGGTCAGAGTCGCCTGAAATATTAGTTTCCCATATGGCATAACCATGATAACAGATTACATAAATTCAATTGACGCTCTTCACGCCGCGATGATTTCTGCCTTGAAAAGTCATTAGATTCCAGGGATTTTATAGGAAAAAAAGTATCAAAACTCAATTATAACCTGACGTCTTCTTTGTATCTTATAAATAATTTTCATGCAGGTTTGTTTCAAATATGAGCATTAAACATTAAATTTCTAAACTATTTGAACATTTTGCGAATGATTGGAACTATTGACTATTAATTAATAGTAGATCTATAAAGATTGTGAGTTGAAGTGTAACTTAATTAAAATGACTTGAAGTTGACGAGGGAAAGTGTTTATAAATCTGTCATGACAAAACGTTTCTGTAAAAGTCGTTTCATAAAGAACGCATGTTTTATACTCAACCATACTATATACTCTAAATGTTAGAAAAATACTATTTTTTAATTAATATTGATGCGTTACCAGATGAAATAAAGCTCTTCTCTTTTTATATGATTTTGGTTGGACTTAACTTAGAATATATGTTTCAAATCCATATTCAATCAACTGTTCTTAAATAAATATGGGCCAATCACAAGCGTGCAGTATTGTTGTGTTTGTCGTGCATACGATATTGGTAGCTAGCTACTGCTGATATTGGTATTGATGAAGTGCGTAGTTATCTACTGCTGATATTGGTATTGATGAAGTAGCTAGCTACTGCTGATATCGGTATTGAAGAAGTGCGTAGTTATCTACTGCTGATATTGGTATTGATGTAGTAGCTAGCTACTGCTGATATTGGTATTGATGAAGTGCGTAGTTATCTACTGCTGATATTGGTATTGATGAAGTGCGTAGTTATCTACTGCTGATATTGATGAAGTAGCTATCTACTGCTGACAATGGTGCTGATGAAGTAGCTATATATATTCACGTTTAACGATATACACGTACTTAAATCAATTGTATAGCTTATAACGTATGACTCGCAATGTGGACTTTCCAGTAACAGAGTAGGCCTACCCACGCAAAATATCAGAATTACAAATTACATAATTCCAAATTCAATACCAAAATCCTAATCCCGGAGGATAAAACATTATCTAAATCGGAATCTTTTATCAAGAAATATATATAATATGAACCAAAGAGAATAGTATTATGTGAAAGATATAATGTAAAATGTCATTGTCGAGAATTATTTTAAAAGAAAAACCCGCAAAATTTGAATTTGCAATATTAGTGTTCATTGTATTGAATAATGTTTCTTAGAATTACCGTCTTATACTCCCTAGGGGTCTTTTAATAAATAACAACCGCAATACCGCCAAATTAGTTTGACATTTCATTAACACCTATAGTGAACACGTATTCTCCTTAATTAACACAAACTGCTATTATAAGTAAAGGTACTCTACAAATCATGTGTATGTATACTGGTTCGTGAAAAAAAAATGAGAACAGAAAGAGAGTGAGAGGGAGGAGAGAGATTTTACTTTGCGGAATTCCTCTGCTTATGAACCTCGTCAAATGTCAAAAAGGTACGAACCCTCATCTACACACCTTACGCCGACACCCGCATATCGTATGATATAATACTACGTCATTAAGTCAAAATGCTCACGCTCGGTTCTTTTATCAGTATTTTATCTGAAATCTCCTACATCTTTACGCTCGAGTGATTGCTCACCAATTGACATCCATGAACACGTGCACACCCTGTCCCCTGCAGCCCGCTCTCTCTCTCTCGTTCTCTCTCCTATCTCCCCACACATTCCCCCCCTTCCCTCGCTCTTTACCTCCAACCCCCCCCCCCCCTCCGTCTCTATCCTCCTCTCCGTCTCTACCCCACCATCATCTCTCTCTTCCTACTTTTACTCCCTCTCCACTCCCTATCTCCTCTTTCTTTCTTACGCATACACCCCTCACGCATTCCGCAACGTATACGTTAGCTACACCACTTTATAAAGCAAACTTTCCTTCCTCTGGATGTCCATCAATTATTGATCATTAAGAGTCATATGAGAAACGCACGTATACCAAAGCAAACACACCCCACACACAAATTAAAATACACAGACTCACCCCTCCCCCACTCATAAACACCTCCCCCACCCACAAACACCCTTTACTCCCCCACCCAATTTTCTACACATCACTCTCCCACCCAATTTCCTAACACACAAAAACATGCACACACTGGCTTCACAAAGAAAAACTTTCAGCATAATATTATACTAAGTACAGTAAGCTTTCCTTACTCTGGATGTTCTTACATCAACAATCTCAACAACAACCCCCCCCCACCCCCCACATACACCCCCCTAATTCCCAACACCCACAATTACTAAACATCATGTTCTACATCTTAGAAATAAAAGCTCCAGGCAACGCGCACGGTCACTCTCACATCAGCGATAAAACATCTTTGCGCTCGAGTGATTGCTATATTGCAAATTAATGATGTTATCACACTCGTTTGTGAGCACGATATCTGTTCATAAATGACAAATTGCTCGGTGATCTGTAGGGTCCCTTTAGGCGTTATTAGTAAGGCAGCGCGGACTGTTGTTTCGATCATCAGACAATCAACTCGCACCTGATTTGCTTTTTTTTTATGCCGTTGCATAGCTGACATTTTCATATCATTCTACACTATCTGACCAGCTATTAGACATAAGCACACGTAACTGTTATAAGTTGTGTTGTGTGTCGTTTAATACGGTGTATATATGGGTAACCAGTTCGTTAACAGCTGACCAGTCAAAGCGATACTCTGATAACAAATTCAGAATATTGCTGTCATATAACAAAGATGTGCGGTTAATTGAGTCATTTTTAATTAACGAATTTTTGACCGGATCGATGACCTTCTGTTCATCAGCTGACCGCTACTACCTATAGTATCGAACATATTTGCTGGAGCCGAAAACATTTTGTGTCGAGCCATTTACCACTGCACTTTGTAACTTACTGCTTATGCTATAGCTTGTAAAGGCTATCTGTTTCTCCGAATTGGGAAAAGTGACTGAAATCAAGACTCCATCTGCTACATGTATATTACTCTGCGTTGTTCGTCAATTTGTCGCGAATTGCCTGTATGAACTACATTCCATTCATGTATTGTGCATAAAGACATTGTCGACGCAATCGCTTCGGTATTATCTGAGCCACTGGGCTGGCGACGTTATACTTTTCATATACTTTCATCTCTTATATGGAGCTCTTCTGAAATACCAGCTATGGAGATATTAACGATGTGTTCATATGCCAGCAAACTCTGCCTTTTCGTAATCCAACTAGTGATATTGATCACACCATGTGCTACCCAATACGACGAAGACATCCAGCCATCAGTGGAAGCTTCATCCCCAGTAGATGAAGTCTTAGAAGGCGGCATGGTATCCTTACATTGTGTGTTCAACAATCTTGACAGTGACAATCACATTGTGGTGATTTCAAGAGTTGTCGATGGTGATAATGAACGCTTGTCATTTGGAGATCTGTTAACTAAAGCAGATGATGAACGAGTTTTCCTCGCTGTGCGACAGCAATACGGAGGTTCATACATATATTTTCTAACCATGATAGACGTTACTCAACAAGATAGCGGTGATTATACTTGTCAGATACTTGATGATAATGATTATACGGAAATTTCAAGAAGCAGTGTCACCATAAACGTGTTGTATTTTCCTAAAAGCATATCGTGTACTCCTTCAACTAGACCAATAGCCTACTTTGATGATACGATCACCTTTACTTGTTCAGCGGACGCGTCAAATCCACCAGTGGACATCAAATGGATTCGTACAGGTTCAAAAGAAATAATGGATTATGTGCAGAATATATCTAAGTCTGGACATATGTATTCAGAATTGACGTTACAACTGGACGCAAGGGACAACGGTGCAGTTTTTGTTTGCGAAATTTCTAATTCCTTTTTTCCAGAGAAGAAACTTTCTTGTCCTGTCGGGCCGCTTTCTTTGTCGCATAATCCATCAAAACCAACAATAAGAGGCGAAAACGTAATTGACAATAAATTAGCTACGACAGAGACTACAGGCTCTAAAGTGGTAGATATACTAGATAAATCCAGGATGGTGACAAATTGCCAAAGATCCTGCTCTGTATTTTCACCTCCGACAATTTATTGGATGATAGGAACGATTATAGCATGTTTCCTTGCAATTTTGTTTTTGATAATCGGACTAATACTTTGTGCTAAGATTCAACAATTATCGTCTTCAGATTTTGGTGATAATTTATATACCTTACAACCTTCAGAGGACATTTATGCACAACTTGAAGGACGACTTGATGGCAGTAGATTATATATGACATTAGAACGACCGAATAAACTTAGTAAAAAAGAAAATGTTAGTAACTGTAGACACGAAGGACAGTATTTAGTGCCTGTGCTTGGGCCGCAATTGTGAGAGTTATGTTTCGAAGTGGGCTTCAACGGGTTAACGTCAATAGTTTGCCATCGGAGTGGTTATCCCAGCAAACACATTTGTCCTTGAAACGTTTATTCAAAACGTTTTAATAACATTTAAATGTCAGGTTATATATGGATATGAATACGTTTTAAGACGTTTTGTAAAATATTTTGGGCAAACATTTTGAAAAATATTTTGTCAACAGTTAAATAACATTTTGTTAGAATATTTTTTCATCACGTTTTCAAAAATGTTTTCGAAATGTTATTAAAAACGTGTTTATTTCCCTTTTTTATTATCCCGACATTTAAAACGTTTTCTGTGGAATGTTGTGTGTTTGCTGGGTATACACACACAAGTGGTTACATATCTCCGGCCGTAAATATTGGGTAATTGCTGCGATTAGTTTGATCGCGGTTCAGGACAAAATAAGATGTGACGAAAATAATGACACATTGCATGTTTTAGTCAAACACAGAGTTATAAATCCAGCGGTGAACTTTTTTAGAATAAATCCTTTTTATATGTACACGTAATAAAATTGATCCATTAATGCCAAACATCATTTCATTTATTAGTTTTGTTAATTGGTTGCTGCATATGGTTTATACGAGTTATTAGATTGAATAAAGAGTTATTGAATTGAGTCATTACTACACGGTTACTCCTGTTTTAAGTGGTTTAGGGCTCCTAACCTTAACCATAACCCTAACCCTAACCCTAACCCTAACTCGGTGGTTCTGTGGAAGCATCTTTCTTTCTGTAACCTTGGATGTGGAGGCACCATTACCTACTTTGCATAACCTAAACCCTAAACCTAAACCTAGCACTAACCCTAATCCTAACCTTATAAACCTAATCCTAACCATAAAATTTCGCACTGACGGTGTTTCGGACTGACGGGAAGACCCCACACCCCATTGTTGTCCTAGCTGATTATGGCATATAACTACTCCACAGATATTCCTGTTTTTGGCCTGTCCTTCATGTTTACAATTACGGGTTAGATATCACTCGGTGGTTCTGTGGAAGCATCTTTCTTTCTGTAACCATTTGGTTGGATGTGGAGTACAATATTGAATCAATTAGACCCTATATGTGACGTGTCATGTCAAAAGGAGACACTTTTGGGCAGGTTATCAATTTTGAGGTTTTTACATATCTTAAATAAAGATATATTTTGCTCTACAACGCCGTTTTCCCCAATGCAATCGGACATTCCTAAGCGAAGATATTGAGTTCGTAAGTTATGGTATTATAAAATTGGAAATTGAGATATCGGCCTTTAAAAATATTATGTTGAGAGTAGGAATTACCTTGAAAAACGTCTCAAAAAATACAAGATGCCAGTTATATTCCGGTCTGAAACTATCAGACAATATTTTTAACATTTAAAATATCACAAATTCGCAACAAACCCAAATTGTGAAAAAATCACCCCGGGCAGATTTGTGGCTATTTCTCCATTTACAATCCTGCCCAAAAGTGTCTCCTTTTGACATGACACGTCACATATATGCTTTTAACCCTAAATAAGGTTTTGAAACGTAGCTATAAATTGTTGTAAAAGAAAGTGTACGTTTAAAGCCATATTATTGTGTGATTTGCTCCACAGCGACGCCTTAAAATTTTCTCGAATTTCTACTCTGTGCATGTTTGTAATGCCCAATACTAAAATACCTTGTGAACATGAAAAGATTAAGCCGGAATTGCTTTAATTAAAAGTAAAATTTTGAGTTTTTATCTCCGGTTTTATTCGCCAATTTTTCATAGAGCTACGCCTTTATGTGGCTAAGTGGGTTTCTTTAAATTTTACCTCATTATTTCGGCTTAAAATTAACAGAAAACCTCCTTGGCAGTTTTTATGTAATAGTTATTGGCAAAGAATAACAAAATTCTAATTTGACCAAAATCATACATTATAGGTTTAAATAAACACAGAAGATCATATGTCGAATTTTTGCTTAAAGAAAAAGCTTAGTTTTGGACTGACCGCAGATCGACACCTTCCTTTCATCACTTGAGCTTTGTTTGTAAAAACACTGAGTGTGCCATTGTAAATATTAATGGAGGCTTTTTAATCATACAGCGAAAGACACCTTTATTCCGCGTCAGGTTGCCTTAAGTAATGGCCGCAGTCCTTAATCACACCCTCCTGCCAATGTCATGAAGAACACTATATCATGGTGACATCTTGAGTTAATATTAAATAATAGTTAGTGATAAAAGGGCAAATGTTGATGAAGCTATAAAATATACAGGGCTCGGAGTACTAAAAAGGGTTAGCTACCACCTTGTGGACTCCGGAATGACCCAAGTGGGTGTCATATGCCCTGAACGTTGGTATTACGCTTACCTATTCCTCTCTATAACATATACAGTATGGGATAACCTCTATATAATTATGTAACAGATGCCGATGAGATGAAAAAATAAGACAACAAATATTAATTGCACCATATTTCATTATGATTCACTTTTTTCTCTTGGTAACACGTTTTTGTATCGTGCATATAGTTTCCTGAAATTTTGCTACCTATCTTCATAATAATGCTTTTCTAGCACAGCATCTGATCCCGGATGGGCTATCAATAACGCTGTTATCTTTAAAACAAAATGTTACAATTAAGCATGCTCTTCCTTATGCCCTCCGCTGCAGCGGTCATATATATTTCGCGATCAGCGGGACGGGGTAGTCTCAAGTTTTCAGTGATCATAGCCTAGGGTTTGTGCATGGTTTATGCCCTAGTCATTAAACCGGACTTATAAATGTCCTATCTTGAGGACTCTGATTAAAAGTTAATATGCATCCTATCTTCTCTGAGGTATACTAGATATGCCCTCGACTGCAGCGATCACCAAACATTTCGCGATCAGAGGGAAGGGGCAGTCATGTCATAGGGTTTGTGCATGGTTTATGCCCTAGTCCCTCGATTGGAATTATGACATATGAGGGCTCTGATTATAAGCTAATGCTTCAATGATCTACCTCTCTGAGGTGTACTGCCCTTGGCTGCAGTGGTCATCACATATCTTGCGATCAGAGGAAAGGGCAGTCTCAAATCTTCAGTGATTTGGGCATGGTTTGTGCCCTAGTCACCAGTCTGGACTAATGTCATATCTTGCGGGCTCTGATTAAAATCTAATGCTTTATGACCTACCTTCTCTGAGGTGTCGTATGCCCTCGGTTGCAGTGGTCATCACAAATTTCGCGATCAGAGGGAAGGGGCGTCAGTCAAATGATTATCCCCTTTTTAACAACAGTTACACTCCCAGATGCCGGTAGCCACAGCATATCACTTCAGAAATGATTGCCCCTCCCCTCCCCCACCCCTTTCACACTTCGAAGCTCCAGAACTCGGGCCAGAACTCCTTCAACATCTGTTACCAGATCGTATGATCAGTGATCCTCGTCTGCGGCGTTCTGTCAGATCCCACGACCAAGCTGTCAACATCTCAAGATCCAACCTGGTCAGCCACCAGAGGTCATTCCTTCCATCCTCAGAACACCTATGGAATGCCTTACCTGGTCCAATTACCTCTAACCAGAATCGGGTGAGCTTCAAACGGGAGGTTAACAACTATCTTGACGCCAACCCATCACAGCTATAACACTGATAGCAGCTGTTAATGCCTGGCATAGTTCAGACATAAAAAAAAAAAAAAAAAAAACCACTCTTTATTCAATTCAATAAATCGTACAAACCAAATCAGTAATTGATAAAGGATAATAAAAAATGAAATGATTTATGTTAAATATTTATATAATTTATTGAAATGTTTTATAATGATACTGGACTTAAAGAACTTTCAAAGTAGAACGTTTATAAAATTCATTGCCAAATGACAACGTTGAAAGACAACGTTGAAAGTGTTCACTGTTATTTCTTTTTTCAATAAAGAAGAATGTGTTTGACCACATTAGTTATTGTATTAATGTAAAGCAGTTTTTACAATAATAAAGATATACACTATCAGATGAAATGGTGTCGTTTGTTATTTTCAAAGTGGTGTGATATACTGACAATAATAATCTTTGTTGAAGTAAAACAAAAAAAGTCACATTCAACTTTTGATCAAATTTGTAAAGACAAGAGGAAGATGCTTTCTTTTGCCAAAATACGTATTTGCCGCACAACTGTTTATCAACCTATGGCAAATGACAGTTGGGATCCAGAAAGTCATAACTCACAAAGGATTCCTTTGTGAGTTAAGCCTTTCTGGTTCTCAACCCTCGATTTTTTCTCTTACCTTTTCCAAGTGAGTCGAATAGAAAAGTTAACTTGAACCATGGCAAAGAAGGTAAATTGTTAACGATGTTAATAGAGGATACACTGTTTTACCATATTAGGGCCGTGCTAAACCGTGTATTTAAGACAAAACAAGGCATAAATCTGTAATCTATACTGACAGTATATAAATTGTATTCGAATGGGGCTTCAACGTTGTCAATACTGCTGTTTTCCTCATTTTTATCCATTTCAAAAATACCTAATGACAATTTCAATAACCTACCGTATTCTTCACCTTTAGGCAATGATTTATAAAGACATTATTTTTTTTCCTTAAAAAGAGTCCAATATCAGTATCCATGCTGCCAATTTATAAAGAATTGTAAAGAATTTTCGTTTAGTTTTTTTTGTGTGTGTGTGTGTGTGTTTTTTGTTTGTTTTTTGTTTGTTTTGTTTTGTTTTGTTTTGTTTTGTTTGTTTTTGTTTTTGATGTTCTTGTTTTTTTGTGTGTTTTTTTTATTTTTTATTTTTTTACTTTCGCTGGGATCAATGAAAGGGCTTTTGATAGTAGGTTTATTAAATCATCTTACATAAATATAGTGCTGAAGCAAAATGTAAAAAAAAAAGAAATATCACATTTTATTTGAGCAAAAAGTATAGTCAAATGTTAAAAACAGCAGGCAATGTTGAATAATACGGGCGCTTAAATTTACAGCTACAGTATTCCACCATCTGCTCATATTTTAAATAAACCAAAAATACCTAATCGACATGCTGTCAAGTTTGATCATGCCAAACGTATTGTTTAATTATTAAGAAAAGATCAATCTCAACAACCTTCATTTCTAAATAATTTGGACAAGTTTCTGCAGAAGCAATTACAAGTAGACAATAGTATCAAGCAATGCGGCATGTCAAATTAATGCCTTGCGTGCTAGCCATGTGCTTCAACGGAAAAAGTTCAAGTTTTGAAATATTTTCTCAAAATATCAAGAGTTATCTTAAGAACTACTGAACCATTACTAGGCTTGTTTGTACTCATTTTAATGCATTTCTAATGCTGATTCCAAATATGGTCATGATAATTTACATTTCTGAAAAATTTGAATTTTTTAATTTTCTTTTTAAACATGTCGTCTGCAGGCGATACCCGCGTGAACAGAATTAAGATGATATATAGAAAGATATGCCACTTTGTTATTATTATACAATGTGTCCAATACCAGTATTTTTGAATGCAGCGCTATAGTTTGCAAAACCACACACAAAAAGTATACACGAACAGGAAATATACTTACAATGAATAGAAACAAACGTCTATATTTCAATGTGTGAGTTTGTTTTCTTTGTATGTTTCTTTGTTTTTTTAGACGCACTAATATGTCAAAATGTCTTGATAGAGTACTCTAATAATTATAAGCATGCCCAAATGAATGGGTGTGTTAACAAAGGGTGAATAAAGCATTTTAGACAATTTTATGATATTTTAATGTCTTAACTATACCTACTTAATTTATGGAGTTTATAAAGTTACCTACAATTCAACTCATTCTTGTACTGAGAGCATTGGATTTATCTGCGTGTGTATAATCCTTCAATGATTGTATCTATTATATTGTATCATTTTACTCCAATTCTTCCTTACTTCTTCGACTCCTTACTTGAATACAACAAATGCGGCACCAATGTGCGTTTACCAGTTACCGGTTATCCGCGGAAAGCTATTTTAAGATGTTTTTAAGTTCTGAAGAATTTCTTTGTATGTGGTACAGAAAGCTATAGTCATGTACCACATATTCAAATCCAGCTCATCAAAATAATCCAAACATTTTTCTATTTTGTTTTGAGTCGCCGTGACTATTCGTAGAAAGGACTACAACAAATGTGACAATAATGTACGTTTTCCAGTTACCGGTTAACAGGGAAAGGTTATTTTAGTTTATAGGCCCTATAGAAGGTTCTCAGCAAAAGAACATTTTTTAAAACATTTTTTAAACACTTTGGTCGGTTTCTTTCTTTCTCATTTTATTCCTATTCATTTTCTCATTTTTCTTCTTTTTTTCTTTCTTTCTTTCTTTCTTTCTTTCTTTCTTTCTTTCTTTCTTTCTTTCTTTCTTTCTTTCTTTCTTTCTTTCTTTCTTTCTTTCTTTCTTTCTTTCTTTCTTTCTTTCTTTCTTTCTTTCTTTCTTTCTTTCTTTCTTGCTTTCTTTCTTGCTTTCTTGCTTTCTTGCTTTCTTTCTTTCTTGCTTTCTTTCTTTCTTTCTTTCTTTCTTTCTTTCTTTCTTTCTTTCTTTCTTTCTTTTTTTTATTGTTTTATTTCTTGCTTTATTTCTTGCTTTATTTCTTTAATTTATTCTTGTTTGACAATACAACACCTAAATTGGACCCATGGGATTATTTGGCGTGTGTGATATGTGTGTCGAGAATCTAATTTGAATCCCTTGATTTAAGCATGTCAAGACCAAACCTGTCATCCGATCTTGGCGTCTAATGGCGCGTCCAGAATGCCGTGACACACCAATAATGATGTCTTCTTTATTACAACGTAGCAGTCATGGGATTCAAAATGAGGATAATAAATCAAAATGTCAAGATGATATTAATAAAATGACAAATTATGGTTTACACGCATCACCATTACATCTCGTGTGCAACATTAGGAGAACACAATAATCTCATCTCATGATCATTAATGAGGATAATGAGATGATGACTAAAAAATGGAGAGTTGGTGACGATGAGATCATCGAATGTGAATTTTATATGCTTGTGACAATCAAGCCAAATGAACGACTTGTACAAAGACTAACTCAAGTTATGCGTTTTGTTGGTAAACACCTTTTCTAATCATTTTTACGGAGCCCCAGAAGTGACATGGAAAAAACGAGGTATTATCTCGCGGGAACGAGAAAAAAAAAAGTTTTCCATGTCACTTCCGGGGCTCCGTATTTTTTACCAAAATGATCAAAAAATTTTAAACTTATGAGTAAAGCCTTAGCCTATACTCAAGATTTTGAATGCTTAGACTTGCGTCAAATCTGTGAATTTAATAACTGAAATTGTAAGAAACCATGTTTTTGGCGCTTATTTCATTTATTAAAATTTGACTTTTATTATCCTCATTAGTGTCAATATTCCTCGTCTTTGGAATGCACTTCCAGTGTCCATCAGGGATCAGTTTGTTTTGCATAAAAGTATGAGGCCATTCAAAAGCCACTTAAAACACATTTTATTGAAATGACAGCTAATGACTATGCAAGAGCTGGAGCTGGACTCCTAAATTTTTATGATATTGTTGTTGAAATATGTGTAATGTGTTATTTATTATAAATGTGCAATATTTATGTTTTGATTTTACTTGTCTCGGTTGGTTGGAGGGATCACATCCCCCTGGGTGATAGTATTCGCGCTCCTGGCTCCTCGTGGCTAGCCTACCGAGACAATCTTTTATCATTTTTATTTTATGACATGCTTATGTGTATTTTTGATGTATTTTAGCCATTTATGTAAATTTCCAATTTGTTCTAACTAAAACGATGAGGATTTAGCTATGTTTCATTTGGCAAAACAGGATAATGTTTTAAATCCAAACAATAATGGTACTGTATATTCTGGAATCGAATGTAGATGTTTTATATTATGTTTTCAAATCTATCTGAACTCAAAAAAAAATAATAAAACCCAGCTTCTGCTCTAATCAACGCAGTAGATACCGGTACGCCCTTTATCCGGAGACCAGATGTGCTATTATAGCTGCCAGTCGTACCATTTCAACATTTCCGACCATAGCCCTAGTGAATAAGAACAAATTCAACATCAAATGGAACGGAGTCAATGAACCCTTTTTAATCATGTTAATTGCATTCACTTACAAACGATCATCGACATTTTGTTAAAACATGGAATAGATAAGGTGGTGGGTAATCGTTGATGTATAAAAGCAATTAAATAAAAATATGTTTCATTGATCTTATGACTAGGCCTAATCATTTTTTATTTTTATTTCAATATTGATTGTAGGGTCATTGCTCTCTATATGATGCAAAGGTCAACGTATTTTGTATTTTGATTTATAAATCAGTAGCTTATCAAATCCTGACCATTCATACACTTTAATTTGAAACAATAAAAACATTAAGTCATCAACATCAAACAATACAATAACAATACTGATAAGTTATCGACAACAGTAGGTATTTACTTCGTTTTAGCAACAATCAGATGTAGATAGCTACTTCTTCAGTACACTGATGTTGTTATAAGCTACTCCATCAGTAAAAATATCAACAGTAGACACTTTAAAAATATCGTTAGCTACTTCATCAAAAACGACATCAGCAAAAGATAGCTGCTTCAACAATACTACTTCAATTTACTTCAATAATACTGATTTCAGCAGTAGATAGCTACTCATTAATATTGATATCAGCAGTAGATATATCTACTTCGTCAATACCAACATCAGCAGTAGATAGCTACTCCATTAATATTGATATCAGCAGTAGATATATCTACCTCGTCAATACCAACATCAGCAGTAGATAGCTACTTAATTAATACCAATGTCAGTAGTAGATAACTAAATTTACTTCATCAATACTAATATAAGCAGTAGATAGCTACTTCATCAATACCAAATTATATCACTACTTCATCAATAGCAATATCAGCAGTAGATATCTACTTCATCAATACCAATATCGGCAGTATATCACTACTTCATCAATACCAATATCAGCAGTAGATATCTACTTCATCAATACCAATATCGGCAGTATATAACTACTTCGTCCATACCAATATCAGCAGTAGATATACTTCAACAATACTACTATTTGTGGTAGATAGCTACTTCATCAATACCAATATCAGCAGTAGATAGCTATTTCATTACTACTGATATCAGCAGCAGATGGATACTTTTTAAATACCAATATCAGTGAATAACTACTTCATCAACACCAGCAATAGATAGCTTCTTCATTTATATTGATATGAGCAGTAGATTATATAGCTACTTCGTCATACCAATATCAGCAGTAGATAGCTACTTCAATAATGCCAACATCAGATAGCTACTTCATCAGTGCCAAAATCAGCAGTAGATAGTTGTTTCATCAATACCAATATCAGAGGTAGATAGCTACTTCATTGATACTGATATAACAGTAGATAGCTACTTCGTCAATGTTGATATCAGTAGTTGATAACAAGTTCATCAATACCAATATTGGCAAGTAAACTACTTCATCATCTGATACCAGCAGTAAATAGCTACATTATCAATACCAATATTAACAACTATAACAGCGACTTAGATGGCTATTCATCAAAATTAATAGAAGTATTATAAATACACCAAAACTAGCTTTCGAGCATAACTTCATTGATTATAATATTTAACATGTTGAAAGCAGATAGCTACTTCATCGACACTTATTATGAGCGAAAGCCACTTTGTCCAAGCTGTTATCCGGTCTGTAGACACTTCATTATTTCGTATTTCAGAAGTTTCTTGTATGTATTCAATTAACAACACACATAATACCAGCTGACGATGCACTCTGTTAACACAATTATGGATAGACACAGTGGTAAGACTAGTTCATCAACACCGCCATCAGCGGTAGATAGCTAATTCAATAAACACATGCGAATTACTCTTGTTTATAACCTGGTGGTTTTAACTATTTCTATGTACAGCAAATCACAATGTAAACACCATAATAAATACAAGATATGTTGTTGTTTAGAAGTCTGCAAATTGTTTATTTATGTTGCTTTATTTTATTATTTACTACTTGTTTTAGAAGTAATTAATTTTGAAACGCGAAAAGTAACACGTGTATCTGTTGAGTATACCAACATGGTACACTAATACATCTCTAAAAATTGACATACCGGTACTTAAAAATAGTAAGATATAAGAATAATTAATAAACACGTATTGCTTTACTTAAAACGTCGTATTGATCTACTCTAGGTCGCAAAATATTCTCATTGCTGATATTATTTGTGATTTGGGGTTGGACTGTAGGGTTGTGTTGCGTTTTGTTTTTGAAAATGTCAAAAGGAATTCAAAATTCCTGGCGATAGTTAGGTGTATAAATCCCGCTGACTTTTTTAAGGTCATTTATATTTTGTGTTATCCCGAATACTTTGTGTTATTTCTTTGGTATGGTGGGGTCAACAACCAACGCATCGGTTTTCAGCCTGCGCCGCATAATCCACAAGGGTCGTTATTAACTCTATATTATGTTGTTTGCAGTGTATCTCTAGCGGCAAGTCGCAATTGCTATCTTAAAGGTCAAAGAACTGTATAACTTAACACATAAATCTTGTTTTGAGGTTTTTCAAAGTCAAAAACCAAATGTTTATACAACGAAATTAGATTTGGAGTTCATGATATATGAATAAACATCTGCATTTAGAATTTCAGTGAATCAGCAATCATAGCAAACGGGTTTAAAACTGAGCAAAGTGGGTTGCTCTGTTTTGTTTCGTTGTTTTTGTTGCTGATCTTAATTTTCACCTATTTCTTCTTCTTTTTCTTCTTTATTCTTCATCATCATCATCATCATCATCATCCAGTAGCGTAGCCAGCAGGGGGGCAAGGGGGGCAGAGTGCCACCCCTGACAAAAAATGAAAGAAAAAAGTGCCACTCTGGCTAAAAAGGAAGAGAAAATCTGGAGGGCAAAGGAAAAGAAAAAGGGCAAGGAGCCCCTTTTCCACCAAAATTCAACCAGATCATGGGCCAAAATAGTGTAAAATAAAATTTTTGCGCTCTGCGCGCACATTGTCACAACGTAGCCCCTTTCATCCCAATCAAATACACAAATTGTGCGCGCTACGCGGGCTCAACGTCCCAGTAAAGCCTTTTTGGAAGCTCCAAGACATGTCATGTACAGTCTCATACATACCGGTATGTATGATGCAACTGCAATTTATTTTTCGGCTGTGCCCTCGAAATTTTATTTTGCCACCCCTGACCAAGAAAGCTGGCTACGCCCTGTCATCATCATCATCATCATCATCATCATCATCATCATCATCATCATCATCATCATCATCATCATCATCATCATCATCATCATCATCATCATCATCATCATCATCATCATCATCATCATCATCATCATCATCATCATCATCATCATCATCATCATCATCATCTCCATCTCCATCTTCTTCTACATCTTCTTCATCGTTTTCTTCTTCTTCTCCACCTTTCCTTTAACCTTTTCGTTGATCCCATTGCCTTCGTATGCGCAGTAATCAAAAGGTTTATTTAAAATGGTCATAAAAAAAAATACTGATCCAACTGTTTTGATATCAGTACTTGTACAGGGGCATGCCTTAAGTAGATGGCTACTTCACCAATATCAGTAGTAGATAGCTGCTTCATCAATACCAATATCAGCAGTAGATGAATACTTCAATAATACCAATTTCAGTAGTAGATGGCTATTTCGTCAATACCAATATCAGTAGTAGATAGCTATACTACATCAATACCAATATCAGCAATAGATAGCTCTTCATTAATACCATATCAGCAGTAGATAGCTAATTCATCAATACAAATATCAGCAGTAGATAACTACTTCATTACTTCATCGATACCAATATCAGCAGTAGATAACCACTTCATCAATACAAATATCAGCAGTAGATAGTTACTTCATTAATATTGATATATTGATATCTGCAGTAGATAGCTATTTCATCAATATATACCAGCAGTAGATAGCTACTTCATGAACACCAATATATAAGTAGTAGATATCTTCTTCACTAATACTGATATCAGCAGTAGATAGCTACTTCATCAATACTAATATCAGCAGTAGATAGTTTCTTCATCAATACTAATATCAGCAGTAGATAGTTACTTCAACAACACCAATATCAGTAGTAGATAGCTAATACTTCATCAATACTAATATCAGTAGTAGATAGCTAATACTTCATCAATACCAATATCAGCAATAGATGAACTACATCATCAATACCAATATCAGCATTATAGCCACTTCATTGATACCAATATGCCTTTTCCAAAATGACTGAAAATGGTTTAAACTTAAAGACAAAAAGTGCAAATGCCTCTACGAGCTTCCAATGAATAATACTCCCCGGCAATACACTCTTTTAAAAACCTTACTTCCAAAATAAATTTGCATTTCACAGGTGGTATACAGTAATTAATAGACCCACATTCTTTTCCTTAAACATTATTTAAAATAAAAACAATCCCCACAGAAAATTGTCTTACAAAAACAAAGAAAAGCACAAAAATATTCTGGTACCGCGATGTTTCATGAACCGCGGTAGTTAAGCGTTTCTAGAACCCATGCACCATTTAATCAATAACAGTGTTTGTGCACCAGTGACGCCGTAAGCCCTTGGTAAATCCAAAATGACGTGTTCTCTTTAATATGCACAGGGTTACTGACTTCGCCGCTATTCCAGGGTATTCTTATATCTTTTAAGATATCTTTCTATGCTATCTCAACCGAGTGGTGTTTTTATTATTTCACAAAATTTGCTATCGCTCTATCTGTTTGTTTGCTTTGCTTTTCTGAAATAATTTATCTTCATGTTTTTCTTTTATTATATTCCTTTATCTGTATATCTCTCTATACTCTCTGCGTTTATAATTTGTAAACTCTCTCCCTTTAAATCTTTCACTTTGGTTCTCTCCTCCGCCTCCTCCTCTCTCTCTCTCTCTCTCCCTCCCCCCTCTCTCTTTTTCTGATATATGTATCTATCCGTATTCCTAACGTTTTCTTGTATCTCATTGTCTGTTTATTGTATTGCTCATTTGTCTCTCTTATCCTCTTTTCTCTTTCTCTATCTATCCAATCCACACTTGCGCTAGAATACCCGATTCGTAATTATTTTCTTTATTATATTCGTGTTTCTCAAGATTTTACTTTGCCCCGAGAGAAGGAGAGAAGGGAGACGGAGAAAGAGAAAGAGAGAGGCGGTGAGAGAGCGGAGGGGGAGAGAAATGACAGGAAATTGAGTGTCAAATTGGTCCGTTTTTTGTGACATTTACAAGCCGTGTTAGAAGTGATACTAATAGCAGTATAATAAGTAATAAGTAGAGTAGAGTAGAGTAGAGTAGAGTAGAGTAGAGTAGAGTAGAGTAGTGAGAGTAGAGCAGAGTAGAATAGAGAAGAGTAGAGAAGAGTAGAGTAGAGTAGAGTAGAGTAGAGTAGAGTAGAGTAGAGTAGAGTAGAGTAGAGTAGTGAGAGTAGAGCAGAGTAGAATAGAGAAGAGTAGAGAAGAGTAGAGTAGAGTAGTGAGAGTAGAGCAGAGTAGAATAGAGAAGAGTAGAGTAGAGTAGAGTAGAGTAGAGTAGAGTAGAGTAGAGTAGAGTAGAGTAGAGTAGAGTAGAGTAGAGTAGATTACAGTAGAGTAGAGTAGAGTAGAGAAGGAGAGATAAATGAATGAGGAGCAGGTGGATGAAGAAAAGGATGAAGAAAATGAATGATAAGGAGAAAGAGGAAGAGGAGCAGGGGAGAAGGAAGGGTAGGGCAAGGAAGAGAATAAGATGAGGAGTAGTAAGAGGGGAATATGAGGAGGTATAGCAATAGGAGCAGGAGTCTATAAGAGACCAATTGTCTTTGTTTAACCTCCCCAACTCCATACACTCTATGACTAGTTACCCTTGACACAGCACCGTAAGTTTAATCAAATTTTCCGGTCTTCTAATCTCGTAATCCAATCATGTATTCTAAAATTTAATCTGATCAAGTTTCCAGTAAATTTAAAACTGCCCTTGCATTTAATAATAAAATGCCGTTACAATGTGCTTCTTCTTCATCTTCATTTTGGGTATTTACAACATTTCATGATAAGATGGAGCCGTGGATGCGAATGTTTCATTACCCCGAAGGATATTTTCAACCTATACCAGAAAACTGCTGGATGCACCGTTACCAGCGTTAATCACCCCACGCTCATCTATAACTGCAATTTTACGATCAATAAAAATTTACAGAAATATATTTGCTTATATATCTTTCTGTTATTCTAAAATAAATGCTTCATCTACAAGAATGACTTTTGCTCGTACTCACGAGCCAACAACATATCGTTGAACGTGGTAAGTAGCGTGTATCGATCAGAGGTATTCATCTAGGCATAAATTTATGACAGCGTAAAAATTTGTAATTGACACACGGCATTGCAGTCGATTTTAATTATCAGTGACTGTCAGTCTGCTTATAGAAAAGAACCCGATGAGGAGTCAATTAACATCTCGCCAAATTGTGTGCGGAAATTTTTTATGTCAGCTAAATTTTTGTCATCTTCATTGTTATTGTTTTGCGATTTCATGTCAGAATTTCCAAAGCATGACATTTCACAGTATTATTGCAGCATGCTTCTCTGTAAGGGTTTAATTTGGATCTACTAGAGCCAAGAGAATAATACCTCCATCAAAGTACACTTTTTTTTCTCCTTACTTTGAAGTTGAGCCTTGACTACATGACATAAAAGGAGAGCGACATGGACTAGCGAGTCTTCGGCGTAATTGGATTTTGCCTATAAATTCGGCTATGGATCAGTGGCTTTACAGCGGCGTATCTTTAAATGGAATTTCGTAGTCCCGCCTTTTTTACTCTTAAGCGTAACATTGCCGACTGCTTAAGCATTTTTTTGATTCATATGCGGCATTATATTGACGAGAGAGTGTTGTTTTTTTAGCTGCGAGATGTTCATATTCATCACATCAAATGGACATTTTACATCTACCAGCCAATATTAACATTGACTTTTTAAACATTCTCGAGCAGTTATTGACGAGGATACATTCATGAGCAGATATTGACAACTTTATGTGTATTTTTTCCTGAAAATGTACACCGTCATAACAACGGATGCTCAATATTCATATTATCGATATTGAAATGGACACTTTATATCGATAAGCAGATACGATGCGTTGTTTGTTTATCAACTTTCATCATGACCGTAACGGACTTTTAACATAAAATATTGAAATGAACACTTATATATTCATTATCAGAATTTGACAGGAGTCATTTTTTATATATTTGCAAAGTTCTGACCATGCTCACCACGATGGATATTACACATATTATCATTGGACTTGCTATTGTGTTAGTCGCACATCTAGCCAGTGCTGCAACACAAGTACGATTGTCTGTGCCCGTCCCGCAAGTTAAGGTTGGTGGTATATTATCACTATATTGTCGGATATGGGAACTGGAGAACAAACAAATGGTAACGTTATCACGAACCATTGGAGATGGTGATGTAGTCAGACTAACATGGGGTAACTTCGTCGATCATGGCGTGGATGAGAGAACATTCTTGGCAGTTCGTCATCAAAGTGACGGTTCTATCGTACATTTCTTAACTATAGTTAATGCGGACAGAGCGGAAGAAGGGGACTATCATTGCAGCATTCGTGACTCTAATTCTCTTCAAGAGATTACTGCAGACAGCACATCTGTTAAAATCCGGCACCTTCCAGATGCGTCGTACCCAATATGTGTGCCATCTGTGCCCTTGATTGTTAACGAAGGTGACATGATGTCTTTTAATTGCACTTCCGAAGCTGCGCTACCTGAAGTCGACATGACGTGGAGTCAAACCAGGGACCTTCCGATATCAGGTACTTCGAATAAAATCATAAATGGGCAATACCGTATTTTAACGTTTCAAACTAGAGTTTCCATACATGATGATGGTGCAATATTTGTGTGTACAGTAACTAGTCGAGCGTTTCCGGAATATAGCAAGACATGTCATGTAGGACCATTGAAAGTTATTCAAAATCCGCTGATAACTTTAAAACCAAAAATACCAGACTCTGTGCATTTTACTACATCACAACCAGAGAATATAGAAAATAAAGTAAGACAATCAACAGAATGTCAACAATATTGCTCCTCATTATCAACACCAACTTTTTATTGGGTTGTTGCAACGGTTATCGCCGGATCTTTTGCGTTTCTTTTTATAATCATAACCGCCATTTTGGTTATCAAATACTGTCGTTCGACTCCTAAAAGACATAATCTCGCTTCCGCTGAGATGCAAATTTATGGAGGCGATGATATTTACACAGAACTTGACACAGTACCAGAAGGTGTGAAACAAGTATATATGAGCCTGCAGAAGAAACCAGTTCAAGGAGGCAATGATACCACATGCAAATTAAGTAAAGGAGGTGATGACGTCATTTATACATTGACTACTACTGCGTTTCATCCGGACTCACATTTTTAATTGCGATTTGATTTCATTCTTTTGAACCCTTTTGTTTTGTATTGCATTTTAATGAAGATGATGCATTATTAGTTGTATTCAATGACTGTATTGTATTTCAGCAAGACTTGTTTTCAAAAAGGATTATTTTACGAGAACAACTTTCCTTGCTTGCTAACCTGTAAAAGAACTAGCCTATTTTCTCTTTTGCTACCACTATGGACCACAATAGCCTCATCCCAATATCATAGTTCAATAACTTCAATGAAACAATCATAGTGCAAAATTTGACCTCAAGATGCAGAGTATGAGTTTTTGTACCCAAATTGTCAGAGGCCATTCAATAAATGTACAAAATGTATTGGGGTTAACATGGTTAAAGAACTGAGCCCTTGACATATTGTGGATCCTAGTGTATTATAATCTGTGCATATTATGACTTATGGAAGAAATGTCTACCTAAAATGCACACAGACTTGTTTTTATTTATATACAACTGAAGTATTAACCTAACTTTGTACATGCTGGAGCCAATCTAATCCAATCAACCAATCGTCAGGGAAAAAAAACATTGATGCAAATCTAAAATGTAGATATTAATTGTATTTCGGCTAATCCATTTAAAATCCACACAACCCATGTGGAAGATTTTGGAAATATCATGGGAGTATGAATTTCAAATGGAATGAACACAGTAGCAGCTCCATTGGAAACTTGCCCTCCATGTGGAAGATTCAGGTTGAATCTTTCTCAGAGGATGCAGGGAATTCAAATGGAGCTGCCTATTATAAATGTAATCATTCCATTTGAAATTCATACTCCCCCTGTGGAAGATATTACCAAAATCTTCCACAGGGGTTGTGTAGATGTTAAATGGAACAGCATATTTGATCATGTTTTAGCATAAACATGTAGCTTTCCAATGAAGACCTGAGCGCAAGAAGACCGTAAGTCCACTTGGCCCCTCAAAATGTATACACTAAAGTTGCGTATAGTTTCCTATAGTTTGGTAATGTTTTATACATGTTCAGGGGCCAAAACAAATCTTCCAACCTTTTATGATGTTTTCACCCTGGAACATGTATTAAACATTATAAAATCCTAGGAAAATATACGTAACTTTAGTGTGTACTTGTTGAGGGGCCAAGTGGACTTACGGTCTTCTTGCGCTCAGGTCTTCAATTTACGATATTAGCCTGATCGGTTTAAACCGGATTTGGACAAGTAATATTGAAATTAAATGGGCTATTCGAGTTGAAATTCATACACCTTCTATGTAAGACATAGCCTTGATCTCTTACACAGGGAGTGCGAATTTCAAATGGAGTTACCTAAATGGGAGACTCCATTTGAAGTCTACACTCCCTTTGTGGGAGATTAAGGTCATTTCTTCTATAGGGGGTGTATGGATTTCAAGTGGAATAGCACAAAATGTTTAAATGAATTGTGCAGTGAAGTATGCGAACCAATATAGCAACTCTTAATTGTAGGCCTACATTTTTACAGAACATGTTTTGAAATATTTCCTAACCTTTTTAATTCAAAAATTGGGGTCAAGAACAGTTGAGAGTATAGTGTTACTTTTAGACCACCATTTTAAGAATAAGAGTGTATTAAAGAAAATGACGACAGATAAACTACTTAATTGTTTTCAATTATTTTTTATTCGTTTTTGGTCGAGTTTAACATTTAGTATGTTGACTGGTTAACCCCATGAGAACTACCTGCCTATTGGCCAAAAAGAAGTTTTCATCATCAATTGGACCAATCAGCAACATTGTTAGAATAATTTCACCACGCAAAAAAAAAAATGGGGTGAATTGTTTGCAAAGCTCCATTCTGATTGCTGATAAAAAATAAAGATATCATATAATTGACCAATCAGAGACAACGACATATGATGAGTATATGATGAGTAAAATGGTAGGAATGTTATTACGAGGTGAATGGGTTGTTCAACAAGGCTTTGCCGAGCTGATCGACAGTGCATATTTCGCCGAATGAGAAATAAACAAAATCAATATTAATTGACCAATCAAATCACAAGAATCTTTGAGTTATATTACATACATTATTTGTCATTAATATAAATAATAGTATTTTCGACTGCCCTGTTGTGTTATATTATTTTTGTCACGACCAATAATGTAACTTTTATAATCATTTTTGTTGTCAATTATATACCACAAACAACCTATCCTTACACTGCAAAAAGCGTGTTTAGGAAATAAACACTTTTCTTGGACCATGTTCCTAAACATGCTTGATTCCTACAGTAAGCCCTGCTATATAGCTACTAGTACTATACCCACCAGCCATATAATTCGTCAATACCAGTATCAGGAGTAGCTACTTCATCAATACATGTATCAGCAGTAGATAGCTGCTTCATCAATACATGTATCAGTAGTAGCTAGCTACTTCATCAATACATGTATCAGTAGTAGCTACTTCATCAATACATGTATCAGCAGTAGATAGCTACTTCATCAATACATGTATCAGCAGTAGCTACTTCATCAATACATGTATCAGGAGTAGCTGCTTCATCAATACACGTATCAGTAGTAGATAGCTACTTCGTCAATACATGTATCAGCAGTAGATAGCTACTTCATCAATACATGTATCAGCAGTAGATAGCTACTACATCAATACACGTATCAGTAGTAGATAGCTACTTCATCAATGCATGTATCAGCAGTAGATAGCTACTTCATCAATACATGTATCAGCAGTAGATAGCTACTTCATCAATACATGTATCAGCAGTAGATAGCTACTTCGTCAATACATGTATCAGCAGTAGATAGCTACTTCATCAATACATGTATCAGCAGTAGATAGCTACTTCATCAATACATGTATCAGCAGTAGATAGCTACTTCATCAATACATGTATCAGCAGTAGATAGCTACTTCATCAATACATGTATCAGCAGTAGATAGCTACTTCATCAATACATGTATCAGCAGTAGCTACTACATCAATACATGTATCAGCAGTAGCTACTTCATCAATACATGTATCAGCAGTAGATAGCTACTTCGTCAATACCAGCATCAGTATAGTATAGGAAACCAAGACAGCAGGGTAAAATTTCAGTATATTACTTTACAAATTATAGAACACCTTTTGGTGTTAAAAACCTTAACACAATTTTTGGCGTCCGTTTATTTTAGAGTGTATCTGCTCCATCCCGGGGGGCACTCGACTTGACGGGGACAGCGCACTGCAAAAAGTGTGTTTAAGAATCAAACACTTTTCTAAACACTATATCTTGCAAAGGTGTCAAAATTTGCAGAAATAAATTTGGCTTCCAACGCATTTTACAGATTTATAATATACAATCGCCCGTTTTTGAATAATGACCATTATTTAAGGGGGTTAGTTACTTTTTTTGAGATGTTTAGTATATATGCCATGCTGTTTTATTGCAATATGATACTAAATGTTACCAAATTTCCACTCACTGATGAGTCATGAACTCATGTTTTGTTTTACAGCATGTATGTTATGTTACAGCATGTATGTTACGTTCAGGGCACATTTTGTTCCACGTAAAACACATGCGAAACACCTGTTTAATGTAATGGTTACTGTCTGGAGTGAGCTTTATAAGGCCCAAAAAAAGGTTTGTCTCAAAGCTCACGAGTGGTTTCAAAACAAATGCGAAATGTGATTTTTTTTTTTAAATTCTCGACTTGGTATCTTTATGGTATTTTGAGAAAAAAAAATCTGATTTTCGCCGAAATTTTCCGGAAAAGGTTCGCTATGTCGAAAAATGAAATAAGGTTCGCTATGTCGAATATGAAATAAGGCTCGCTATTGTCGAATATGAAATAAGGTTCGCAATGTCGAATATGAAAAAAGGTTCGCTATGTCGAATGTAAAATACAGTTCTCTATATGGAATATGAAATATGGTTGGCAATACGGTATATGTGGAATATATAGCGAATCTTCCGACATAGCGAACCTTTGACATAGCGAGTATAAAAAAAAGATCTTCCAAGTAAGCAGGCAGTATTTGCTTTCTAACGTATTTGCAAATATTGCGTCATTACTTGGCAGAACAGACAAAGCGATTCGTCATTGGTATTGTGGTATAATTAGCATCATATTAAAAGCTAAGTTCATTAACCCCATTTAATAACCGTGGTTGAAAATATGACCGTTAGTTGTGCAGCATGAGATCATTCAAAGGTCGTTTTATGGATATACAAACATCCGGGACGCTTAATTTCTTTCTGCCATAATTTCTTTCTGCCATTCTGCCACACTATAGCCCTTAGGGTTAGGGTTTAGAGTTAAGGTAAGGTTAGCGAATTGCGTACAATTATGGTTGAAGAAAATAAGTTCGCATCCAGGACAAAAATAGGGTTAAAGAAAAATGAGCATGTTTGATATCTTAGTGTATTATATTAAGATTATTTAAGGACATTTTTAAACTTTCTAAAAACGATATTAGAATACGCATTGCAAATAATTCCCATAATTAAGGAAGCTACTCTTACAATGGTGCATTAATGCAAAATTAAACCACCTATTTGATTATTTTTTGTATTTTTTATATTTAATATGTAGTGTAATACCGGTATATAACATAGGCCAGTGTCATGGCATGAGCCTTATTTTCGCTGTTTAAGCAATTTAACTTAAAAAACTGCAACAGAAATAGGCTATTCCAGAAAATAAGGGCACACACCCTAAATGAGTAACTTTTCAATCAAAAAAAATGTCCGGAGTCTGCTTTCTGAAAACGCCTGGGGTTCCAGTTGCAAATGTCACTTTATTAGGCCTGGATATCTAATTAATTGTATAGAAAAATCACGGAAATGTCCAAAATGGTCTCTCAAATTGAGGATTTCTGATTATGAACTATTTTTCTAACGGAGTTTTTTGCCTTTTTGGACATTTTAAAAGTCTAGATTTCCAACTGTCACGACTGGAAAAAGTTTGGAAATCCGAACTCCTCAAGGGGTGTGCATCTATTTTCTGGAATTGCACAATCTTCAAAAATCCAATAATCACATTTATATTTCCATAGTCTTGCTGTTATTGAGTTAGGCCCGCAATATATCAAAATAAACGTTTTGGGTGTTTTTCCTCTCTGACAGGCAGAAATCATGAACATTGGGCGGAATTTGTTTAAAAATATTGTCAAATTATATTTATATGCCATTTATCATGTTTATTGTTTTGCTTATGTATTTTTATCTGTGCAATGTATGTAATTCAGCCTTTGGCTGCGAAATGCATTTTTCTAATAAACCTTGAATGAATGAAGGAATTGGTACCCCTTATATCAAGTCTTGGGATCTTCTTTATAGAAAGCATTATCATTCCTGTTGTGTGACAGCTTTGTTTGTTTCAATATTTGAGTGCAAACACCACTATAGGTCACCCACCCCTTTGACCCGCCTTAAGAGCTTTTGCGGAAAACATGTATGCAACAAACTGCAAGTATTGGTTGCAGTTCTTGAGAAAACCAACAGTATTTCGTCAAAAAGATGGCAACACCAGAAACCAAATATTCATGTACCAACAAGTTTTATATTAAACCATCTCCAGCCATATTCGTTAAAATACGGACGGTTGCGATATCAAAAACCATCACATCGTTCATTTCAAGGAACGTTTGTTCTTAACTGAGGCAATGTACTTAATATAATTAAGATATATTGAAACATATTTAAGACATATTGTGGCTGGGGTAATTATTACATCTATTTTGCATCTTGTATGATTCCAGCAGAATGTATAACCTTTGCTTTGCGAATATTGAGTGGAAATAAAAGGTTACAACATTGTAACCAAACGAAATCTTCAAATATTAGGCCTATGTCTTCATGTTTTTATACCCATGTCTGTATTCGAAATGCAAATTGTATTCAAATAAGTCCAAACATGTCTAGTATCGGTCCAGTGGCTCTTGATAAAATTCAATGATATTTTAGATAACTATTAATAACAGGTTGGATGACGAACCAGCAAAACCTTGTGTGCTAGACATAGCTTCAACATAAAATGCCCAAATGTTGTGACATTTTTTCAAAATATCAAGAGCTATCTTTAGAACCACTGAACCAATACTATAGGCTTGTTTGTACTCATTGCAATGCATTTTTCATGCTGAATCCAAATTTTGTCATAAAAATGATTAAATCTGAATTTTTAAAATTTGACGTCTGACGACACACGCGTGGAGGGAGTTAAATGAGTGGGGAAAGTACAGCAGGCATAACGCGTTGCTTTCAACATGTTGTAACTTGACGGAAAACGTAATACACGGTGAATCGATTCAATTTCATCGCAATTTGGTATCGATTTGACTTGAAAGCAATTTAGTATTGATCTGACGATCTTTAATTTAGTACACTGATGGTTTGAAATTAAGCTAATGAATCTATATTATTAGTTCACATTTTAATAAAGAAACACACCAATGTCGTTAGTGTGTATACGTGGCCTCATGCATATTCATGAGAGTACTTTTATTTGTGCCCATCCAACAGGTACTTTTAAACATTCAGTTTTATCACGTTTTATAGAGTGAACTTAATGTGTCAGATCTATTTTTGCTTCGTTATCATACTTATTTGTCCCAAATATAGATCATGTCTAAATTATTAAACTCTTTATCAGCAAACAAAATCGAATATTTTTTTATTTTGCTTTTGGAAATAATCCATATCGGCGTATTATTTATGTATAAAACTCATGCATATGCTTTGGCTTCAAGCAGGTTCTAATTTTATAATGAATTTTATAAATTTTTATCAAACCTACTTTTGGGCATATTTGTAATGTTTACACAATGTCTCATTTTACACAGAATTGGAATCGGTCAATTCAATGTACTTGTTTACAACAGTGCAATTTTGAATAGTCTTATAGTTTAAGTCCTTAACACCACAGTCCAAGAAAGTCGATGGCTTTTCTTACTTGTTACCTCAATATATAATAAAAATGACCAGAAATCTTTCTTGATTCCTAATATAATTTCATATTTTTTGTCAAAAACATAGCAAAATTAATATTTTAAACCAAAATCGTTTAATTATTATGGCTTTAGAATTTACGTTAATTTCTTCATAGATCTTTCATGTTACCAGAGAGGGCGTAATTGGCTTTTCCGTTTGGAATTTGCACTCCCTGTGGAAGATTTGAGACATGTCTTTAAAAAAAAAAGAAGTATGTTTTACAAATGGAAATGGTTAGGATTAGTTATTATGGAAACCATACTCCACCTGTATGACTTATGCTTGTCTTCCAAAACGGTAGTATTTCAAATGCAAGTTACCCAATTAATTATTTAGTGAATGTTAAATCTATACTCCATCTGTGGAACACTTTGGCTAAATCTAACACAGAGGGAGAGTGGACTTCAATCAGAATAGCCTAATGAACCAGAATAGGTCTGCAGCTCTGTATTGTTTGCTAGTTGATTCTTAAAAAAGGGAATAAAGATGTTAATATCACTAATTGGTATAATCAACATTCTTAATGCAAGAGTGGTTTACTGTTCAGAAACTCGCATCTAATGGTACGTTTTTAGACAATGTATTTTTATTAACTGTCTTCCATTATCTGATTATTGTCTTAATTTAATTCTAGAATGAAAATAGTACGTACCGATATTAATATTGATGCTAATTGAGGTACGCAATCCTTGATACGCAATTCTTGAAGATTTTATTGGAAGAAATGGTTAAAAGCCGTAATACGAATACGTGAAATAATTAGTAACAATTGGTAGGAAGATTTTCTTGTCATTTGTAGGCCTATTACCCATGCCCCAACTTACACAAGTTGAATAACTTCCATTTGAAATATTCCAATTTTGTCATTGTAAACTGCAATAAAAATACAATTAAAGAACTGTGGTGATCTTTTGGGGATTTAATGTCTCAATTAAAACATTAATTCAAAATTGCCCCGTTCTCCTACCAATCTTACAAAGTAAGTTAGGACATGAGTAAGGATGTCAAATATGATCCAAAAATTGGATTTAAAAGAAACAAACACAATTTTATAAGATCGTATATTTTGACATTAAGTGGAACACTATAAACTATAAAACAGAACAATAGCCTATTTGAAGCCAAACATTAACCTCTTCTGTGCTCTGTACTTATTTTTCAATACCTCTTCAAGTTTCAACACCGAATCTTTTATTTCAGAGAACTCGTTTTTATATGGGCACACATAACTGTTGAATATTGCAGCTGAATCCTCTATCCGATATTTTGTTTGATGAAAGAATGGTATTGCGATGGAAAAAGGGTAGGCCTAAAAGAGATGTTGTGGAAAATATTATTAATGTTTAAGGTTATCAATTATTTTAAACTGTTGTGATTTGGTAGTTCACATCATCTTACGAATGGTAGTGAGCTTTGGCAAAAACTGCATTGCTCAATTCATGGCGAGCGTGTAGAAGAATTAAAATATCACAGTATACTTTTATAGGTGCTGCGGTTCTTGAGTTACGTTGTAAAGAGGGCTGAAACAACAATACTTTTGTAAAACATGCATAACTCATTAACAACAATAAATTAAGCAAGTTTGCAAATTATACGATTTGTAGAATGAGCTTTCGCAAAACATCAAGGTGTTAATTTTCAATAATATATTGATCTAGATAATGAAAATCGATTTTAGGTTGCTTCGACCAACAATACCTCGTCTACCCTTAAGCGTACATGTTTACAACCCATATCAATTAAAGCGTACGTTATTTGTTATAATGTGCACTTGTATTGGTATGCTGATGATACAACTTGTTGTATTTTTTTTAACTTTATATACTATGAGTCACAGAAAAAGTCACCGTGGTTGTAAATATTTTAATTTCATCAAAGAAGACATTGCTTTATACATGTATATATTATCATAATTACTTTATTTAATGAGCCGTGCCATTCACGGTTGATTGCATTATGATAACGATGTTTCTTTTCAATGAAATACACCATAACAAACATGCATAACGTTGTTTCTTCGTGTTATTTGGGAAACATATCATCTTTTAAGCAGTCAAATTTTGCTTATTGAAACATGGTGGGGGCAATTTGTCGACTGTTTATTGAGTTTATTAAAAAACCAAAAAACAAACAAACAAAACAAAAACAAAAAAACAAAAACAAAAAAAACCTCGTTTACCCTGTCATTCCTTATCCGCCGAAAAGCGGGGAATAATTCTGGTATATCTGCGCACAAGTATAACCCCAACCCCAACCCAACCCTAATCCTAACCCTAACCTTAAAACAGGGTAAAGCAGAATTGTACCAAGCGCGGGTTGTCCTGTGCCGTTACCCCATCGCTCCTCTTCTTCCTCCTCCTCCCATCTCCTCCCTCCCGTCTCCTCCCTCCCTTCCCGTAAATTAGCTAAAATACCATTCCTGAGACGACTGTGCAAATTACCCTTGCTGAGCAGCACCGTTCAAAACATGCGGAAAATATAAAATTTAACTTGATCAACAACTGACATTTTGGTAATTTTGCACATCTCTTGAGGTGGTTACCAAACAGAGTATTCTGTCACTTGGCTGTTCTAGTTGAAATCCTTACACCCCCTATGAAAGATATGACCTTAATCTCCCACACATTGGATGCAGATTTCAAATGGAGGCGCCCATTCAAGTAACCCCATTTGATATTCACACCCCCCCCCCCCCACCCTCCCGTGTGGGAGATTAAGGTTATGTCTTTCACAGGTGGTGTATTGGTTTTAGCTGGAATAGCACATGTTTCTTGAGTGGTAGCTGCGAAGCTCAAAGCTGAATCTATAGTCGATCGCTGAGCGATTGGTATTTGCCCAATAAGGTAACAAAAGCGCTCTACCTCATTGGATAAAACCTAATCGCACTTCGCTCAGCGATGGAGTATAAATTCAGCTTAACATAACATATGCGAGCGTTATTGACTGTGGGGGTAAAAAATAAATTGCTTTTCAGTCATCTTCAAGTTTCAACACTTCTTGGCATAAAATTAATCAAACCATCACTATGAACGACAAGTGTGAAATAGACGAACCAGTCGGGTAAAAAGTGATTCGAATTTATCTGGCAATATTATTTTGTTCTTAAATCATGCTTTTAATTTTAATTAAAACTGAGAAGTCATGATTCTTAAACAAAGAGAAAACATTGCCGATTAATATTTTTAGCATCTCATAAAAAGTCACATTTATATTACCGCCGCGCTGTGCTCCTACATATTACTCACATTCAATGCGATTTATTGTCTTATGCCTAATGGCATAGTGTTAACATAAAAGACTAAAATAGTGCTTTCGGTGATGCAAAGCAATTTTGAATGTTGGCATAAAAATCGAGCTGCTAATAAAATACTCTTACATTTGTATCATAAAATGTTATTTTTAAACTTTTATTCAGGCTATGCATGAATAGTGCTAGATGTTGCTGTATAAAACTCAACTTGGTTTATATATAATTGTAAAATACTGATTATTCTGCATAATGTTGACTTCTCGTTAAAAGATGCGAAAATCATAATTTGGACAATAATGGGGGTAATGATAAATTATTGTTCTATTGTCTATTTCAACAAGTCCCTAAAATCACGTTGCAATATTTTGCATAATTTTTGTAATAAATCAGCATAATGCCAAGTCAGCGTTTCTTTCCACTTTTTCCCCCCATTGGATATCCATCATCAAGACCATCGCGTTAGAGTAACTTGATTGAATGATAATCTTCCTTGGCAGATTGCAAATATAAACTAGATTAAATTATTCACTAAACCTGGTTAAGATATTAATGAAACAAATTATTCATTTATATATAAGTAATTACAAAATATTGAGTTATATCTGTATATTCTGCATAATTTTGACTTTTCGGCAAAAGATGCGAAATCATAATTTGAACAGAAAATAGAGGTAATGTTGCATTATTGTTCTGTTGTACCGGTATATTGCAGCATATCCCTCAAGTGCGTGCCATTTGCAAAAGCATGTTGCAAGATTTTTCATAATGTTTGTTATCAGCATATGCAACACAGTTTTTCTTTCTACTATCATGACTATTGTTTGCCATCATCAAGACCATCGCGTTTACAAACTCGGTAGACTAATAATCTTCCCTGGCAGATTGCAAATACAAACTAAATTAAATTATTCATTAAACCTGATTAAATTATTAATGAAAACAAGTTAAATAAATTATTCATAATTGCGTGTGTGTTTCTAGAGTAACTATACAGAGATCTCACTTGTAGGTTTGATTAGCTACGAAAGAAAGACCTATCATTCTAAATAAATTACTTATAGATTTCACTTACAGACCCATCCAGTTGACCAGGCAAACTTACAAGGGCAACCCAATTAAGTAAGCTTAAAATACAATCAAGTCAATGTTCACCTCTATACCACTAAACTTTGCACAGCTCCCTACTTAATGTGTTTTTCAGATATTTGGAGCGGCCTTTAAGAATTTGATTATATTAGGTGTGAAAATGGACAAAAAACAAGCTATATTAAAAAGTTGGTACCCACTGTTTTTCTGCAATATTACACCATGCTTTTAATTACAAATATAAGAAGTCATGATTCTTAAACAAAGAGAAAACATTGCCGATTAATATTTTTAGCATCTCATAAAAAGTCACATTTATATTACCACCACGTTGTGCTCCTACATATTACTCACATTCAATGCGATTTATTGTCTTATGCCTAATGGCATAGTGTTAACATAAAATACCAAAATAGTGCTTTCGGTAATGCAAAGCAATTTTGAATGTTGGCATAAAAATCGAGCTGCTAATAAAATACTCTTACATTTGTATCATAAAATGTTATTTTTAAACTTTTATTCAGGCTATGCATAGTGCTAGATGCATTGTATGATAACTCAACTGGGTTCATTATAATTGAGTAATGTATCCTGCGAAATGTTGACTCGTGAAAAAAATGCGAAAATCATAATTTTGAAAAAAAAAAAATAGGGGTAGCCTAATATAATAACTTATTTCGGCACATCCCTAAAACGTGTATCCATTTGCTAAATGTGTATCCATTCGCAAAATCATGTTACAATATTTTGCATAATTGTTGTAATCAATCAGCATATATAATGCTAAGCAGCTTTTCTATCCATTTTTTTTTTTCATCGGCTTGTATCCACCATGAAGACCATCGCGTTAGTGACTCGATTAAATGATAATCTTCCTTGGCATATTGCAAATAAAAATTAGATTAAATTATTCACTAAACTATTAATGAAACAAATTATTCATTTATATAAAAAAAATTATTAGTAATTATAAAATATTGAGTTATATATTCTGCATAATTTTGGCTTTTCGTCAAAAGATGCGAAATCATAATTTGAACAGAAAATAGAGGTAATGTTGCATTATTGTTCTGTTGTACCGGTATATTGCAGCATATCCCTCAAGTGCGTACCATTTGCAAAAGCATGTTGCAAGATTTTGCATAATGTTTATTATAAATCAGAATGCAACACAGTTTTTCTTTCCACTATCATGACTATTTGCTATCATCAAGACCATCACGTTTGTAAACTTGGTAGACTAATCCCTGGCAGATTGCAAATATAAACTAAATTAAATTATTCATTAAACCTGATTAAACTATTAACGAAAAAAAGTTAAATATTCATAATGGCGTGTGTGTTTCTAACTAAACAGAGATGTCACTCGTAGGTTTGATTAGCGCTACGAAAGAAAGACCTACTGCATTCTAAATAAATTAACGTATATAGATATCTTTTTTTAAGAATTTGATTATATTAATATTAGGTGTGAAAAAGGACCAACAAGCTATATTAAAAAGTTGGTACCCACTGTTTTTTCTGCAATATTACACCATGCTTTTAATTACAAATATAAGAAGTCATGATTTTTAAACAAAGAGAAAATATTGCCGATTAATATTTTTAGCATCTCATAAAAAGTCACATTTATATTACCGCCGCGCTGTGCTCCTACATATTACTCACATTCAATGCGATTTATTGTCTTATGCCTAATGGCATAATGTTAACATAAAATACCAAAATAGTGCTTTTGGTAATGCAAGGCAATTTTTTGTATCATAAAATGTTATTTTTAAACTTTTATTCAGGCAACCCGTGAATATTAGTGTGCTATAACCCAATTGGGTTTATATTATATAACATTGCTTTATATTCTTCATAATGTTGACGTCTCATCAAAAATGCGAAATCATAATTTGCGAAATCATAATTTGTTGTCTCGTCTAAAAATGCGAAATCATAACAATGTGAAATCATAACTTGGGCAGGAAATAGGGGTTATTATTTGTTCTGTTGAATATTGCGACAAATCCCTAGGTCCGTACAGAGTTAGACCTGGTCTAAAGTTAGACCTGGTCTAACTGGAATTTAGTTCAATCAGGAATGGTCCTTTACTCTTATTTCCTTCCTACAGTAGCTAGCAAATTCTAAAGATTTTAATGCAATGTTCAAAAATAATAAAACATAACTAAAGCAAATATAAAGGAAAACATCCTTTCTCCTGCATGGGACTAAATTCAACTTAGACCAGGTCTAACTTTAGACCCGGTCTAACTCTTTTGTGCATAAGGACCCTAAAGTTCGAACCATTTGCAAAAGCATATCGCAAGATTTCGTATACTTTTGTAAAATAAATCAAACGTATGTTACGCAGCTTTTATTTTCATTTTTTGTTTACCAATGCCATATTATCCGTCATCGAGAACATCGAGTTGTAACTCGGTTGAATGATAATCTTCCTTCAGATTGCAAATATAAACTAGATTAAATTATTCACTAAACCTGATTAAACTATTAATGAAAAAATATTTTAATTATTACTTGCGTGTGTTTCTAGAAAGAATACTTACAGTGATTGGGTGTAAGGAAAATTTAAAATTATAAGTAACGTGAATCGTACAACCTATATTTCAAAATTTTCAATTTATCGTCGGCTTTTACTCCCAGCTACATATACTTTAAGAATATATCATTCAATTTACAAAATTTACTTCGAGGACTGTTAGCCTATATCTCAAAAATGTGAAAAATATCAAATTTTATTGATTTGTCATAAAATTTGTATTATATCGTAAATTTCATAAAATGAAAATTATTTGATATCAGAAAGACATTCTTCGTATTCAGAATGCAATTCGATATGTCTGATGTGCTCTCATGTCCCACAAAAAATACTGTCGAAACGCTCAAAACGCTCATTCCAGCTCCCTTAACATGGTTTAAAAAAAGGTAGTTCATATGTTGCATTTTGAAGTGGTAGTCTTGTCCATAATCATTGAAGCTGCAAGATGGGTAGGAACAGATATATATAGAAATGAAAATAGCTACAGAAGGAACATTGAAAATATATCCCGAGATGGATGAAAAACAGAAATGGAGAAAGAGAGAGAAGGAGGGAAGGGGTGGGAGAGAAACACATGTAACGAAAAAAGGTAGACAATATGAACTTAAAGTACACACATTCCTGAATACATTTTCATTTGAACATGTTCAAACGCATGTACACATATTAAAATAAACGTGATTAATATGCAGTAACCTACGGCATAGAGAGACGGAATTAAACGATGTAAATAAATAAATTCAGAGCCAAATGTAATTATTCCTTCTGGGTCATTGAACATGCAATTACCCTAGTAGTGTATTCTGAGGCATGTTAATCTTCTCTTCTCTATAGTATATAGGCCTATATTATCGGCTAGATCTGAGTTTTTTATACTCTGAAAAATGAGTGTTCACGTTCGTTTTGTTATGACATTTGCGAATTATGCCTGAGTTTAATCTTAAGCTTACCCTATACAAAGAAACATTAATATATTGTATAAAGAAACATTATTATGTTCTATACAAAGAAACATTTATAATTCTTTACAGAGAAACAGTTATTATTCTATACAAAGAAACATTACTATGTTCTATACAAAGAAACATTCTATACAAAGGAAAATTAAAATATTCCATAGAAAGAAACATCAATATAAGCTGCACAAAGAAATATTATATTCTATACAGAAAAAACATTATTATATGATATCTTATACAAAGAAACATTATACAAAGAAACATTAATACATTCTATACAGAGAAACATTGATATAGGCTATAGAAAGAACCATTTTCATATTTTGTACAAAAGAAATATTAATATATTCTATATAAAGAAACATTAATATATTCCTTACAAAGAAACATTAATATATTCTATAAAAAGAAACATTAATATATTCTATAAAAAGAAACATTAATATATTCTATAAAAAGAAACATTAATATATTCTTTACAAAGAAACATTAATATAGGCATATTCTATACAAAGAAACATTAATATATTATATGTAAAGAACATTAATATATTCTATAGAAACATTATTATATTCTTTACAAAGAAACACATATATATATATATATATATATATATATATATATATATATATTCCATACAAAGAAACATTATCATATACAAAGAATCATTATTCTATTCTATTCAAAGAAATATCATTATATTCCATACAAAGAAACATTATTATATTTTATTCAAAGAAACATTAAGGGATCTAAATTGAGTGTTTATTGCGTTTCGACAGTATTTTTTGTGGGACATGAGAGCACCTCAGGCCTATCGAATTGCATTCTGAATACGAAGCATGTCTTTCTGGTATCAAATAATTTTCATTTTTTGAAAATCACAATATAATACAAATTTTATGACAAATTATAAAAATTTGATATTTTTCAAATTTTTGATATATAACAGTCCTCGAAGTAAAATATATAAATCTAACGACATATTCTTAAAGTGTATGTAGCAGGGAGGAAAAGCCGACGGTCAATTGAAAATTTTGACCTTTCATATTGAAGATATGGATTTTTTCCCAAAAGACCTAATTTTTTTGGTGTGTTGGGAAAAAAAATCCATATCTTCAATACGAAAGGACAAAATTTTCAATTGATCGTCGGCTTTTCATCCCACCTACATACACTTTAAGTATATATCATCAGATTTATAAAGTTTACTTCAAGTACTGTTAAATATCAAAAATATCAATTTCTAATGATTTGCCATAAAATGTGTATTAAATTGCGAATTTCAAAAATCAAAATTATTTGATATCAGAATGACATTCTTCGTATTCAGAATGCAATTCGATATGTCTGATGTGCTCTAATGTCCCACAATAAATACTGTCCAAACGTTCATACCCAGCCCTTAATATATTTCGATACAAAGAAACATTAATATACATTCTGTACAAAGTAACATAAAATTCTATGTTACTTTGTACAGAATGTATTAATGTTTCTTTGTATCGAATATATTAATGTTTCTTTGAATATAATAATGTTTCTTTGTATGGAATATAATGATGTTTATTTTTCACCATCGCTGTCACCCAAAGACCCCATTGCCAGCACGTGCTCTGTCACCCAAAGACCAGGCTATATTAAGACCCCTTTTTTCACCATTCTACACTGAATCAAAACAAAGAAAATATACAACCAAGATAGCAACGGGCATTTTCCCGTACCCGGTAAACCGCATAAAATAAAGTGTTATTAAGCATGTTAAGCCGTCAGGGTTACAATGTTATGGATGGCGGAAACCTTCAAAACACGCCTAAGAATACGCCTAAGAATACGCCTAACCTTAGACGTCTAAGATGCAATCTTAGACGTCTAAGATGCATTCTTAGGCGTCTAAGATGCAATCTTAGGCGTCTAAGAAATTCGCGGTAGACTTAAATCAACGAATCACAGGACCAGAAATCCCAAACAACCAATCATCTTAGGCGTATTCAATTATTGACCAATGAAATCTTAGACGCCTAAGATTTTACACGCCTAAGAATTCTTACACGTCTAAGATTGATATTTTAGTGATGGACGGTATCACCAATGTGATTTTCTCTGAGGACTTGCAGCAAAATTGATTAATTGGTTTGATTTTATTTTCGTTGGTTTGGTGTGCTGTTTTGGTGTGGCTAGTAGTAGTCAGGTATTAATGTTGATGAGCATGATGACGGCGACGACGACGACGACGATGATGATATGATGATGATGATGATGATGATGATGATGATGATGATGATGATGATGATGATGATGATAAAAATTAATACACAAACAACAAAGAGGAACAAACATGCCTAGCATATATTTATATACCTCCATGATCCTATTTTTAACATAGAAAATTTGACCTCTTGTCTTCTTGCACTTTGCAGACTGAAATTATGCATATCTGATCTCTTCAATTATAAAACACGATTTGGCCTTGGCCTGGGGGCCCGAAGTTGGCGAAAATATGTCACACGCTGTTCGAATTATAAAGACATAGTTGGTTGACCTTATAATGTGTGTGCAATAATAACCTGACCTCTGAACGTATTGGATATAAACGCATCATACCCTACACCGTCAGGTTAACTTTCTTGTTGAATGGAGGTATCGAGGTCTCTTAACTGTGTATTTTGGCTCAGTCATAGCATACGTGTTAAGAAAAAACATACATGAAAAGTGAGCAGGTTGACACCATCGACACGTGCTCTTTGTTTAAACATCACAAGTAACATGAGTGGCAAACATCAATGTTTCATATTGTTTGCAACCCCTCCCCTAATCAATGTTGGAGCCAATACTAGTCCGTTCCTATCTCAGTATCAAAACAACATTGACTGGGTGTGTGCGGGGGAGGTGAAAATTTCATACTAAATTTAATCCCTCATCACTGCCATCATCATCACCACCACGACTCTAATAATCATCTGACATCATTTGTATTATCCATCATCATCATCATCATCATCATCATCATCATCATCATCATCATCATCATCATCATCATCATCAACAACAACAACAACAACAACAACAACAACAACAACAACAACAACAACACCATCATCATCATTATCATCATCATCATTTACACTATAGCCACACAAATAAAAATCTTACATTAACTGCAAGTCATCATAAAAACAAAATATTTAAAACAAATTTAAGTTTTATCAGTTTGCAACAACAACATCAACTGCTAGATTATGTTCAAATGAAGAAAAAGCCTATTATGTAAAATACATTGTTCCGCCTGAATTGTCAAAAAGTGGCTGAAAAGAACAAAACAATGGGCCATTGTGCCGAAAGGTGGGAGAACATGTACCCTATCCCCCTCCCACCCCATCACCCCTTTCTCTTTGGGATTGACCCGGGTGGCTAAGGAGAGAAAATGAGTTTATTAAAAACACACCACCCAGCCATTGTTCGAAATATTCTCTAACGCACAGCGTCCGTTGTACGTTTTGATCGAATTTGCGATACCGTCCACCACTAGTCACGGTCAAATGGTCAGTCTTAGACGTGTAAGAATTCTTAGGCGTGTAAAATCTTAGGCGTCTAAGATTTCATTGGTCAATAATTGAATACGCCTAAGATGATTGGTTGTTTGGGATTTCTAGTCCTGTGATTCGTTGATTTAAGTCTACCGCGAATTTCTTAGACGCCTAAGATTGCATCTTAGACGCCTAAGAATGCATCTTAGACGTCTAAGATTGCATCTTAGACGTCTAAGGTTAGGCGTATTCTTAGGCGTATTCTTAGGCGTATTTTGAAGCTTTCCGCCATCCATACAATGTGTGCAAAGGCATGTATGTACCCCATATCTATCTATTATGTGTATAACACACCCAACAGCCCCCCGCACAAACACCCCCATGCATAAAATCACCACTAACACAAATCATGAAGCATAGGTTAAATACCACCAACTTCCTATTTTACACACATATAAAATCTCACCAACACCACCAGACGTAAAAAGGACAATTGACAGCGAGTGACCGCTACCTCCTGCCCGAGGGAAGTTAAGCAATTCACTGGGCAATTTCAACAGGGGCTACTAGGCTAGATAAATTAAAAAGAAGATTGGTTGGTGGGGTCAGTCTTTTGATTAGTTGCATTCAAGAAATACCTGGCTACCCTAATCATTCTAGATGTGAATGTATCCTCAAAGTCACTGACTTTTTTGGAGAAAGATGAGAGGGGATCGCTTGAGGTCAGAGTCGTCCCTCCCCAAACAACCAAATGCTAAAGAGGTCCACTTCCCGAGCGTATATAGTTTTTGTTTGTTTTTTTGTTTGTTTGTCGTTGTTGTTTTTGTGCTTTTTCAAATACACTGTGGGTTAAATAAGTCAAAATTTCGGTTAAATAAGCCAAAATAAGTAAAGAGTTGGTTCTTTATGCTTTCTTGGTCAAAAAAGTCCAAAATGTTGGGAAAGTTCCGCTTTTTGGGAAAAAATGTCCACCTTTTCAAAATCCTCCCCAGTCCAAATAAATTCTGCTTAAGGTCCCATGCTCAAACGAGGTGAGTGGAGTTTCAGAGGGAAAAAGTAAAAGTTATATACTAAATATGGAAAGTTTTTATTATTATCATTATTATTATTAATGTCCTCATTTTTTTATGTCTTAACTATGCAAATCATTAACAGCTGCTATCGGTATGATAGCGCTGATGGGTTGACGATATAAAACACTTTTTATGGCAAATTATTATTATTATTATTATTTCATATTTAACAATCCTCGTAGTAAAATGTATCTACTGATATGTAGGGCCTACTTAATGCTCTGCATGCTAGCCATAGGCTTCAACATAAAAAAATCCAAATTTTCAGGTATTTTCTCAAAATATCAAAAGCTATCTTAAGAACCACTGAACCAATAGTAGGCTTGTTTGTACTCATTTTAATACATTTTTAATGCTGATTCCAAATATAGTCATGAAAATTCACATATCTGAAATTTTTGACTTTTTAATTTTTTTTTTAAAACTTGTCGTCTGCAGTCGACACCCGCGTGAAGAGAGAAGTATATGTAGCTGAGAGAAAGGGCGGACGATCATTTGAAAATTTTGACCTTTTGTATTGAAGATAGGCTTACACTTCCAGTGGCGTAGCAACGGGGGGCACATGCCTTGGGCGCCACCTTAATTGTCACTGCACGTTGGCAAATGGATAATGTCCAGACCTTGTAAAAACCGTTTTGGGAATTTGACGCTCTAAGATACAATAGTTCCTAAACTACTTCTCTTTTTTAGCCCCACAACACAAATGTTGTGCGAGGCTTATAGCCTAAATGTTATGCTGTATGGTGCAGATGGTTGGCTGTCTGTCCGTCCAGTTAGCTGGTTCTTTCGCCGGGTGGAAATTTAAATCCAATCTGCTTCCTACACACAAGATAGGCTTACACATTTTCCCCCCAAAAGACCTAAACATGTATTCTTTTCCCCCAAAGACCTCAAAAATTTATAATGTCCGGGGAAATGCCCTATACTTAAAGTATCCAGTAGAAAGTTGTGGAAATAATTTGAGACGATGCGACGGAATTGGCCACATCAAAAAATCATTCGTTTCACGTCCCTCTCTCTCATCACTTTCTGGGATTAGTTAAAAAATATATATGTTTCAAATTTTCACATTAAATTTAAATTCTTAATACCTTATTAAAATGTTAATGCCGATAAACAAGTATAATTATATGTCGGCATGAATAACTTTCAAGACTAGTGTTTTGTGTAAAGTTTTTAAAGGGGTATCACTAAAATCAGCTTAAAATAAAAAAGGAAAACTGCTAGAGCAATGCTAATACGAAAAAAAACTGCTGTATTAATATCAATTTTGCAAATAAATAAATGAATTAATAAATTGATAAATAAATAAATAAATAATTAAATAAATATTTAAAAAAAAAAAAGTAAATAAATAAATAAATAAATAAATAAATAAATAAATAAATAAATAAATAAATAAATAAATAAAAATAAATAAAAAGTAAAAAGTAAGTAATAAATAAATAAATAAATAAATAAATAAATAAATAAATAAATAAATAAATAAATAAATAAATAAATAAATAATAAATAAAAATAGATACATTTTGACAAATTTTCCTCGCATGTTGAGCCATTTTAATGGTATTTTTGCTCATTACCGTCCCAATTTTGTCCCAAAAATATTTTGTGCGGGGGTAGTTTCCCCGGGGGGGGGGCACTCCCATATATTGACATACGTCATGTGCCCATGAAAAGATCCCGTTTTTTTGGCAAATCCTAAACTCAATGACCCCGTTTTTTCAGTAGCCTACACTGAATGAATGACCCTCTTTCTTGAACAATTAGTCCTCAAAATTGAATTTTGCACTTTGAGCAAAATATATGAGTTTTGTCTATTTTGTACTGTAAAATTGGGTCAAAAGCTATTTTTGATTGTCAATTATGTGACAGTTTGGGCACTCTTTACAAAATCACCCAATTTTTGACATTGCCAACACCGAATGATCCCTTTTTTCTGACAATTTGTACACCGATAGACCCCTAGTTTCGTACGCTGGCGGGCATAGGTACGTCACTTTCATATTCGAGTGCCCCACAGGGTAGTTTCTCCCTCTGGTTACGCCACTGTAAAACATTTTTTTACCTTAAATTTCCTAATATTATTTCAATGTAAAGAAGAAGCATGTACACGAATGGTGATGCTGCAACCCCCAAAAGAGACGGATACATTATAGAACGCCATCATCCATAAGTCAAATGCGAAACTGAACAAGAACAAATCGTATGTGGTACCGAAGAGGTATGAAAAACATGAAAGGGGGCGCTGTGGGTGGGTGGGCGATACGCTTGTCTGAAATCTTGAGTTTTAATCTTGATTAAAGTTGTTCTTGCTTTTTGCTTCTATTGGACCCCATTTCTGCCTTTAACAAACGACATGTACTTTATAATACTTCCAGTGGCGTAGCAACGGGGGGGCACGTGCCTTGGGCTGGGCGCCACCTTAATTGTCACTGCACATTGGCAAATGGATAATGTCCAGACCTTGTAAAAAGCGTTTTAGGAATTTGACGCTCTAAGATACAATAGTTCCTAACTACTTCTCTTTTTTAGCCCCACAACACAAATGTTGTGCGAGGCTTATAGCCTAAATGTTATGCTGTATGATGCAGATGGTTGGCTGTCTGTCCGTCCAGTTAGCTGGTTCTTTCGCCGGGTGGAAATTTAAATCCAATCTGCTTCCTACACGCAATAACCGATTATAACTTCAAAATTGGTAGGATGATATAAAGAGTATGGAGATCTTATGTGCTGTACTAGTGTGTCAATTATCTGCATATTTTGAATACTGTATTAATGAGTTTATTTGCATATTTTGTTAGAAATTCCTTTAATTGAAATTCTACTCTGCAACCCAGCTAATCGGAATAACTGATTAACTTATGACTTAGGATCCAAGTATAACTGTATAATCACCCTTATGTTGTATAATTTGTGCCAATGTATTTGTATATAGGGTCCACAACTTATAAGTTCCCCCTGAATACTTTTAGAAATAAATCGAAACTAATTTTATAAAATGCAAATTTGTAAAAAGGTATGGGTAGCCGTATTTGTTTTACACATATGGACCAAATTATAGCGTCACACGTCATTGCGTTCAGTCACAATGGTTCATTATGTAAAAAAAAGAAACCGTTTTAAACAGTGTTAAAAATTACATCTGAGTCCATAGGAGTCTCCGAGGGTGACTGTCCCTGGGATTCTATCAACAGGTGTGTAATTGACCTGGAGGTTACAATGGATAAAAGGATTATTGTGACTTACTCGTCTACCTGTGCATGTCTATCATTAGAATTTACGAAAAGAATATCTAAAAATCCCAATCTTCAACAATTACTAATGTACTATACTTGAGCAACCAAATTTTTGCACATATAATTCTTTTAAAATGTATTGATTATTGACAGCTCTCCATTTTCTAGAACTGATATATATGTATATAATTTATAAAAGGGGGAACAATATTATATTGTGACCCTTGAACATCGTGTGCATATTTGAAGATCTCTTAAAGCCTTTCTCTCGATTACCTATGGCATCTGTGATCAACACATTTGGAACTTACAGGCTGGTTAATTTAAAATAACATTCTGAAAATGTGTACCATTTTGCTTGTACTCTTGATATATTGAGACTTCCTGCTTATCCAGTATTTTCTCTATATATTGCAATAACGTAATTTATATAACATTTAACGATAATGTCCTCACTACTTTACTTGCAGCTATTTCTGTAAAGGATTCCCTCTTCGCATGTGCTGATAAGCCCTTAATCACCTAAGGACAATTAGAAATAACCATGCTAATGCAACATAATTGACATATCATAATACACTTCCTTTGTTTTTGTTTGTTATTGAGCTGTTAACTTCTCTCTATTCCCTTTACTTAATGAGAGTGAATTATCACTCTTAATTATGTGTTCACTAATAATAAAATAAAAAGTATATATTATATACTTTTTATTTCCCCATACCCTTATTGGAAGTGGTGGGTGGGGACAATTCTTCCCGATGTTTACTTGATGGAATGACATTAAAAAATGACCAACAAACTCAATCACGCACTAGATGTTTACAAAATCGATGTCACCTATTGAATTCCCATGCCAACACAACGACACACACAGCAGGGAGCTAGCATGACCGTACCCGGATCGAACAAAACACAATTGGAATCGTCCATTTCTTGCCATGGGTAAATATGTTTTCCTTTCGCTTTGCCCGTAAAACATTATTTCTTACTTGATAAGATGATAGACTGTGATCACCTCTTCTGCTGTACAGTTTTGTGTCAGGTTATTTGCATATTTATGGATATTAACGAGGCATGATGCAGTCATGTCTACAGTAGAATTCACCTCGACCTTTGCAGGACTTAAACCCCATTAAAAGCTATTAAACCAAGATAACACTCATTGAAACAGCTCAACTGATTAAATCGGATCTTCTCTGGTTGTGCACATGTGTCTGTTTTATATGTATCGCAATAAGCTGCTATAATACAGCTTCAGTTGGGTAACCGATTATAAAGGAAACGCAAGGAAACAATGGTATGTGGACCTTTGTTCACGAAATGAGACAATGGCCTGCTTTTTGTTAACCAGCATTCTTGAAAGTGAGCAACATAATGATTGTTGACTTAACACGGTTTGGAAATAATTTCTTCATATTTTTGGTGTTATCTGTCGTTTACATATCCTTCCTAAAACACAAAAGTGCGACTATTTCCAAACACCTAAATTAGCTAAAAATGTAGGACATATGTTACAAAACTATATTTTCTAGAATTTCATAGAATACTGTAAATGTAGCTTGTACCGTTTTTTTGTGGCATCCTTCAGAACGGAGCTGTCCGTTACCAATATAGCTCAATATTTTCGGTCAAATCTCCATTCAATTAACACGGGGAGTTGGCTAGCTATGAGCTAGCTATGCCTTGCCCTCACTCATATTCTACGAAAGTGCGACTACCTTCTAAACATCTAACCTAGCTGTAATTTTAGGTCATGCTAGAGAAATATATTTGCTAGAAGTTTGGAGAATACTTTAATATTGGCCGGTTATTTTTCACACAGTGATGTTAACTAGGCAAATGCAATATACTTCTAACATACACTATTTTTAAAGGTCGCGCGTCAATGGTGAGAGCACTGTGTATTGTGTATAGGAAAACGGACAGTAACTGCAGTATGGTTTTTTTGCCGGGAATTCCTTTAATTCACTCTGCAACCTATAGCTACTTGCAATAACCGATTAACTTATAATTCGGTAGGATGATAGAGTAAAATCACCTCTTGTGATGTATAGTTTTGTGTCAGGTTATTCGCATATTTATGAACATTAATGAGCGTATTTGCATGCACCGCCTTAAATCTTATTAACCCACTCTGTAGCTTACTCAGTAAGGTTTGCGAATTGTGAAGAGTTTGCGACTCAAATTTTATTTTGATTTGTTTGTTCCTGTGATGATTATACAATAACACGACCAGTTTGCTATTTCTGGGACACCCTGTACCGTATGCGATGTTCTTTTCCAAACCTGACACTTAAGTTTTAATTAGCGATAGTTATGAATATAGCCTATTTATGCGCCTATAAAGATATCTTGTACTATATTTTATTTTATCATGTTTCGGTTCCTCTTTTATTTTATCATATTTCAGTTCCTCTTTTATTTTATCATATTTCAGTTCCTCTTTCTACAATAAGTTACTTTGAGCTTTTATGTTGATGGAAGCTATAGAAAACCGTTATTCTCAGAGTGACTGAGAATTATTTTGTTTTCACTTGAAGACCTGAGCGCAAGAAGACCGTAAGTCCACTTGGCCCCTCAACATGTATACACTCAAGTTGCGTATAGTTTCGTATAGTTTGGTAATGTTTTATACATATTCAGGGGCCAAAACGAATCTTTCACATGATGTTTTCACCCTGGAACATGCATTAAACATTATAAAACCCTAAGAAACTATACTTACCTTTAGTTATACATGTTGAGGGGCCAGGTGGACTTACTGTCTTCTTGCGCTCAGGACTTCACTTGTAAAAGTGGCCAGAATCATTAAGAAGGTTTCTAATTTATCATATTTCAGTTCCTCTTTTTGCAAAGCTCAAATTCAGCCTCCCTAAATCCACCATTTTAGGTAAATTCGCTACAATATACACACACACCATAATGTAAACCCGTGGAAAGCACATTTTCTATCAAATAAATATTTTACACCATCTCCCGACACACCCCAATTAATATTTAGCCCATGCGGTTTATGCAGACCCCTTCCAGACCAGTCATGGAATTTTGCGAAACATATTCCATACTAAATGTCAAGTCTGTAAGTTGGCATTATCGTAACTGTAAGAAAACTTTACACTTCCTCTTTCCATTTTATTTTTTTTTTCCTGTGGCTTGTAAGCCACAGACAATCATTATTCTCAGCATAGTGATGATTATTTTTCTTTTACCGAAGTACACAGAACCTTACAGGGAATTTAGTGATGCACAGCCTCATTTTCCACTTTTCTCAAAAAAAGTTGACACTTTTATACCACTGGAAACCTCTGGCTATATAATGTTTATGTACGAACAAGTGACACACAAAAAGTGACACACACGCACACACAAAAAAGAAGTTCACGGGTGAAGTTCAGTTTGGCCTGCAAAATCAAAAATCTTACACAAACAGACACAATATTTTAAGCACGGATTTTTAATTCTCACTGCACGTATTTTTGACATCACTGCACGAACGTGCCAGAAGGCACGTTAAAATAGCCCCTGCATGCTCGTACGAGGGAGTTTCGTACGAGCTATCCAGAATAAAGAAAGATGAAATAAATTAAAAAGTAGATAAATCGTAGCGTCAAAAAGCAAAAAGAAAATTTCGAAACTCATACACGTAACTGTAATTGCATACCCATTCAAAAACCAAAGAAACAAACACAATACAAACAAACAAAAACAAACAAACAAAACAAAACAAAAACAAACAAACATACAACAACAACACACATTTGTACACAAAAATTGTATTGTTAAGTCCAGTTCAGACTCCACATCGCAGCGCGATGTGATGGCTGCGATGTGATGCTGCGATGCTTTGAAAAATGTCCCTTTAACAGTAAATTGAAAGGCTATATTGACCCTGTGACACGTGTGATTATTAAGAATAAGTTGTTGCGGAGGTATATAACAGTTGACGTTGGTGTGAGACGATAGGTTTTTCAAGTCTGAGCTACATTTCCTCTACACTATATGGCGCGTCGTAGACTATTAAACTTGTGATAATCAGTACTATAAATGCCATATCATGAATTGTGGCTAGAAAAAGAACAAAACAATAATATCATGAAGGGCTCTTGTTTGTTGTTTATACTCTTGTTGACCCTGCTTGTATCTTGTTTGCATCGAGTCTCATCGGAGATACAAGTCGTCCTTACATTGTACTTTCCTTTCGATGCCCCACCCAGCAAACACAAAACGTTTTAAAAACGTTTTAAATAAGTTATATTTTCGTTTTTGGTTTCGGTAAAAACGTTTTTATAACATTAAAATGTCGGGTTATATAAAGGTCATAATAACGTTTTAAAACGTTTTGTATGAAAACACACTACAACAATATTTTTAAATGTTTTCAAAAAATGTTATTGTAAACTATTTTTGCAAACATTTTTGCCAAATATTGTGTCAATACTTAAATAACACTATGTTAAAATATTTGAAACCAGCAAACGCAGAAATGTTCTTAAAATGTTTTTTCAAAACCTTTTAATAACATTTAAATGTCGGGTTATGTAAAGGTCATGAAAACGTTTTTAAAACGTTATTGAAAATATTTTGGGCAAACATTTTTCGCAAAATATTTTTTCAACCCCAAAATAACATTCTGTTTAGAATGTTTTGTATCAAGTTATCAAGAATGTTTTTGGAATGTTATTAAAACGTTTTTATACCCTTTATATAACCCGACATTTAAACGTTTTCTGTAAAACATTTTTCCTGAGCAGTAGATTATCAAAAAATGTTTTTTAAGGTTATGAAAACGTTTTATACTTTTAATATACCCTTTATATAACCCGACATTTAAACGTTTTCTGACAACCTTTTATAACCTTTTGCGAATGATGTCGAAAACGTTTTGTGTTTGCTGGGCAGTTTGCTCGTCCAACGCCCCATCTACCATATTAAGTGGTACACCAGTGACGTTTAATTGTACCTCATCGTTGGGTTATCCTACTGTTAACATTAACTGGAACAAAGCTGGATCTGGAGATACAGTTGAAACTACTCAAATGTACTCACATCTTGTGACATTCGCAGAGTTACATTTTGTGCCTAATTTACGTGACAGTGGTGCAATATTCCAATGTCAAATAACGAGCCAAATTTTTCCAAATCAGAGACAGAGGTGCCATATTGGACCCATACAGGTACTGCATAACCCAGATGACCCACCAGAAGTGAGTTTATCTATAACGATAAACTAACATCAATCCTTCCAACTACATCATTCTTTAAACCAAGCTCAAAGAATGATATAACCACTTTAACTTCAGACAAACTGAAGTTTCATCAAAGCGCACCATCACTTGTGTGTCCAGATATTTTGTACTGGATCTTGGCTTTTTGCATAGCTGGATTTCACGCGATTGTTTCTCTGATCATAGGAGGAATTATTTTCATCCGAATTAGGAGGAGATCATCGAACAAGCAGCAGGCTCAATACCGTATGAAAGATATAGACCTGGGATAGGAACCATAATCGTTGATTTCACATATGAGTTACCCAAACCACGTGGAAAACATGTCAGAGGACACATATAGGCCATATAAATTTAAACAGTTGCTATCATCATCTTTGTGGAACTAATTGAGGAACAAGTTGGGTAGAAAGGTTCTCGAATTCGGACGCAATTTTCAACTTGCTCGTTTTAGAACATCAACACATTATTAATTTTAAAATCCATATAGTTAATTCTTAAACACTAGAAAACGTTCCTGCAATCTTATTGGTTCTTTCCCAGCTTTACCCGTGTGATATGACACAATATGACACGGGACAGCGCGTGCGTTGACCTGATACTCGTACTCGCTATTTGGACCAATCGGATTCGCATAGCAACAACAGGACTGATCGATTTTAAGCCCTAGGTAATTCCATGCAAAATGTAGGATTTAATTTCATTAAAATTTGTATGATATTTTTATTTGAATTGAAGTGTTTAAGAATGCCGTGCATCTATCGTCTCATATAACACGCGACATCGTTATTTTTGGCGTAAAACAACTCGGCCTTCGCCTCGTTGTTTTACTTAAAATAATGATGTCTCCCGTGTTATATGAGACGATAGATGCACTCCAACTAAAAAAACAAGACCTTTATTCTCTAAATACTAAATGTGATTTAATTGGAAATGGTAAAATATGGTACGCAGGATGCAATCAATATGTATATCAACAAGTTTTTGATGAGCGATGCACTGCATGTGTACCACACATAGGCCGAAAAGTATGTGATACATCGTCGCATAATAACATAATATATTAAAGCACATGTACATATAAGAATGCCATTATCCATTTTTCATTCGTGAATATAAAGTCAAAACACAGTATCGGTTGCCTTAAATATTGGGCTATTCCAGAAAATAAGTGCACTGGAGCAGTAATATTTCAATGAAAGAAATGACAGGATTTTAAAGTTTGCTTTCTGGAAATGACAGTAATTCCAGTTACTCGAAAACTCGAAAAAGCTTGGAAATGTAATTAAATGAATGAAAATATCACGGAAATGTCCAAAATGTCCTCTCAAATTAAGGATTTCAAATTCTGAACTATTTTGATGATGTATTTTTCGCCTTTCGACATTTTTAAAAAGTCTGGATTTCCAACAATCACGACTGGACAAAAATTCAGGAAATCCGAACTCCTCTTTTGGCTTTTCTGGAATTGCCCATTACCGGATACTATGTTTTATACTTTGGAAGCAAACCAAAGAAAAATTAAAGCAATGTAGCTGATATGTATACACGAAACTTTGATCACATAACTCCTATATTAAAATATCTTCACTGGCCACCTATTCGTGAGAGAATTGACTTTAAAATACTCATTTTAACTTGGCAAGCTTTGAATGGCACTGCACCAGAGTATTTAATGAATCTTCTCCTTCCATTTTGTAACGAAAATGGATTTTCGCTCATTCTCTAAAAATTGGTTATTTGAGCTCTTGTGAGGCTTATGGTCTTATTTTTGTATTGTTACACGTACCTATCTCTGTTGGACTAGTTATCATGATTTTTATAACCAAATTTGATCAATTTTGATTCGTCCTCGATTTCGATGTTCTGGTCATGCATTTTTATAAGCTTACTGAATGAAGAGTATTGTATTACTCACCAGTCACTGATTTTGGTCGCCAGATTTTCATGACCCAAATTCTTTTATTGTGCAAATTAATAAAAGTTTATTGTAAAGCACAGGTGGAAATACTATCAAAATTACTTTTATTGAAATCTGAATTGAATTTCAACTCAAATTAATTGATTTAAAATGATTTGTTTCGTGCATATTTTTGATCTGTGAAAGTTTTTATTTGTTTACTAGTTGCCAGTTCTTTGTCGATTTTGGGTGTAATTCTCTGAATCTAGTAAAGATTCTGTCAAATTTGCGGCCCTGGCAACTCGCTTTTTATTCTGGAGATCGACCCCGTCTGGGGATGTCTACGGTCGCATTCTCGCTTGTCTGGGTTTGCGCCGCGTTTGTTTTTCATGTTTTTCAGTCAATCAGAAACCTTTTCGGTGAGCGAGTTCTCGTGAGCAGAATGTGCTGTTTCTTGCTCACGAGAAAAGACGATAAATTGCTCGCGAGCAAGGAAAGTGATTTTTCTGCTCACTCAACTCTCGTGTTGTGCGTGTTTTCGCGATAAATTGCTCACTATAAAAGCGGCTGCTCGCCAAAATTGCTCACTTTTTGGTTTGACGCTGCCAGGGGCAGTCACGCCCTGGTCAGCTCTGTCACAGCAGATTTGAAATGAGACTCATCGGGCATTGGAAGTGATTGCCACTCACTGCCGTAGCCTCGCTTTCCTTGACATTGGTTCACTAAATTTCAGCTTCGATGTGGAAGACATTTAATGCAATTTATGGGAACTTTCAGCCAAAATGATGGTCAAAATGTAGCAGACGACATGCAGCCATGTCAGCAGTGTAAAGTGGGTTGTCATCTTCGAGCCTTTTTCAAGGCTAGCCTAGCTTTCTCCACTTCGTGGTTCCCATGAATGCTTAATTGTCTCCCTCGAAGATAGGCCTATAGAACTGCACCATTTTTAGCATCTTTACAGTCACAAATCGTCATAAATCGGTAAGCTTAGGTGGCCTAGGCTGCTGCCTTGCGACTTTTAGCGCCTGTAGGTGGCCTGGAAAGTTTAAGCTTACTTAGGCTCTTGGGCCTTCTGCTTCTCTTGGACATCTTGGTTCATCGTGACTGTTAAACAATGGTTTAATCATCTTAATTTAATTACGATAGAATATAAAAGGGGAAGTTCCTAGTCTTCAAGAAAGGCTAAGCTTAGCCTTGCATTATGATGTGCATGCATGCCATGCAGATGGTGGCTCTGAATTTAGGTGTTATGGATTAAAGGCACACTCGTCGTTTTATGAATTAAAAAGGAACTTCCTGTTTATTCTATCAATTGTGCAGTTCTATCTTAAGCAGAATCAAGGAAAGTACGTGGAAAATCTGCCAGTGACTTCAAAATTAATTAAATAGGCTGAAGCCTATTATTTTCTGAATTTATTTATTGTTTTTATATCACAAAGAAATTTGACTTCTGATTGGCCTAAATTGCTCAATTGCCAAACTGATAGACAAGCTGGCATCAGTCGAAAGCTCCCGCCATGAGTAATATTTTTAAGAACCAGTGTAATTCGCTCAATAAGAATAGTTCACCATTTTAGATGGCATTTCGTACAGTTTGTCTTTTTGTCCAGTCGTTCCAGGTTCCGGATTCTCAGTATTCACCCGCGGCCCAGCCGCGTTACAAATTTTGGTGGCAGCTTGTGTGGATGAACTTTGCTTCTTAGGAGAGTTGACCTTCTTCATCGATGATAGACCTACGAGTACTGAGAGCGTCCGGAACAGAATGGACATGAATTTCGACATTCCATGGTAAGCTTACCTGTGGCTTCGCAGCTCTATTTAGCCTATGGTGGTGTGTATACTGTTTCTTCGCCGCTACGGTTCTACGCTACCCATGCCATGTCTACGCTACCAACTATGGTGATGTTTGTGATGTCAGAACTGAGTCTACAAATGCAGCTTCAGAATTGAGCAGTACCAAATGACCAGTCTATCATCTTTAATATGCAATGATGTAATTGCAAGTATTTAGGCCTACAACTGCATAAATGTTCTTCATGTTAACTTTTATCAAAGTTTTTATACTTTTAGTGTTGCCAGATGGCCTACAGTCACAGCCTCATCTTACATTATCTGGTGGTATAGCAATCCTAAGGCTGGTAGACAACCCAACTCCGAAATTAGATAGAAATACTGTGGATGTAGGTGATCCAGGCGCTGTAGCAGGGCTACAGGCGCAGCAGCAGGGGCTCAAGGCGCTGTAGCAGGGGCTGCAGGCGCAGTAGTAGGGGCTGCAGACGCTGTAGCAGGGGTTGCAGCAACGGATACCTATACAGTAGTAGGTGCCACTGCCCATTGAACTGGTAGTAGTCACAAGGCCATGTAGTAACCACCCGCCGTTCCCAGAGAAGGTGCTCGATTAAAGGAGTGAGGAAGAGGGAGATATAGCGCCATGCCTGGAAGATGTATTTTTACATGTGAATTTGTTGGAAAGGACCGGTCCGCTTTTGTTGATACCTCCGTTGTAGCCAGGACGAGCAGGGTAAGCTCAGCAGCTAACGGAGATGTGTTTTTTTGATCGCAATGGTTGAGTAAGCGCCATTGTTTTGATCTGGTACTACGCCTTGAGACCAGGCGCGTAGCAAGCGGGGGGACAGGGTGGACGAAGTCCATGGGCCCCGAGGGTTCAGGGGCCCCGAGCACAAAAGCGAAAATTAAATAAGGGCTGATAATGGAGAGCAGGGCCGGATTTTTATACCATACCAGATGGGCCCGGGTCCAGGGCAATTTTGGGCCCCCAAATATTGGGGGCCCAAAATTGCTCTTTCTTTTTTAACCCCAATAACAGCATGTTTTTGGTCAAAATAGGGCAAAATTGTAAAATTTTCCGCGCTTCGCGCGCATTCAAAGACCAAAATTTATGTTGATCTGGGGCCAAAATAGTCTGAAATTGAATTGAACAAAATATGTTAGTCCCCCCTTGGTCCCCCATTTAGTTAAGCCAAAAATTGGCCACTGACTTGAGTGCACATACCTTCCTTGGCACGTGAGTTCGGGCCCCAATAAGGTAGGCTAAATCCTGCCCTGGTTAAAAGGGGCCCGTACTGCTCTTTGTCCATGGGCCCCTTATGCTCTTGCTACGCCCCTGCTTGAGACGACTACTACAAAATGGGTGGAACCTTAGGATGATTACAGGGAGAGAGTGTAAGACTGCTATCATTATACTTTAATTACATAAACCGAGAGAGGTAAGATGTGGCTGTATCAGCTGTGCTGTACTAATTGTACAGTGCTGCTGAATGGAAATTAAGAATTGAGTGGCTACCAACCAACAACTGTTTACGCTAATTTTGATAGTTGGCATCTTTATTAATTTCTTCAAATAGATCTCACCTGGGGTGATGAATAATCCCTACCTTTCACATGTATGACTTGCTGCAGAGGGTCCTATCATGTATTTGGAATGTTGACATTGATGCTTGCAGTACTGATCACACTGTAAAATTCATTATCAATATTTCCTACCTACCTTTCAGGGAGAGATGGTTTGGCTACACTTAACCTTGCCAACCTTGATGATCAACTTTATTTATTTGATGGAGAAGAAAAGTCTTACATGTACCTTCAACTTTACAAAATAACTGCAAAATGTCATGTTTTATGATATTTTATTGTTCAACGAACTTTTATTAATTCTGATGATTTGGTACTACACATTGTACATGTACAATACATGTATGATGCTATCAACTTGACTGTGTTGATGTGAATTAAAGAATGGTACCATTGCTTTGCTTGTTTCTCTACCTTGGGCTCTATGTGGGATGTCATGTGAGTGATGGTCTGAACCTGTTCTGATGAGAGCCCTGTGCTAGCTACATGGTGTGATGGGATGACTGCGCTACCGAGTGTGTATGGTGAAACTTTGATGGTTCTTCCAACAATACCAGTGTTAAATCTTTTCAAAGCAACATTTCCCAACTTGAGTCTTGACAAGGTGACTCTCACTGCCATCTGGAACCTGGTTCAGCATGATGTCAGATGACAGGCTACCTGTGTGATGGTGTACAAGCTGATGATCATCTGAGAGACTGATAACCTGCAGAAGAAGACTATACGAAGATTCAGTTAATTCAGCATGTAAAATTTGTAAATTCACACATCAAAAATCTAGCAAATAATTTTGAGCACAAAATTTTAATTGATAAATAATTTATCTTTGAATTTTGAAAATTGGATTTTTGGAAAAATGAAATTTATATGAATTTTGGTTATTTTGAAAAGCTCAGAAAGTGAAATACTATTATTCCTGATATCAAATTGTGTGATGAATGGAAACATTAAAATATTTTAGTTCATTCTGGATAATTGCAAATTTGAAAATTGGTTGAAATTTTAAAAACTTGAAATTTTGGAAGATAAAAATAACCTTTGTTTTATACATTGTGATGATTTTGAAACAGATTTCAGAATATCGTTTTGAATTAATATTTGAGATGTTTTGAAAACTTTTGATTATATTTCTGGAATAACTTTATACTCAACTTCAGTTAAATTTGAAATAAATTTGCCAAATTTAAATGATAAAAATATAATAATAAAATTTTCTTGAAAATTCAAAACAAAATTAAACCAAATTGTAGAATAAGATTTTATACTATGTATTGTGTGCTCAATGTTGACAGAGATTGTCTTGCAAAGGTCTTCCTAGTACGGTGTTATGTCTTCTTTAAAATGTTTCATAAAGCAAGCGCTGGAGACCTCAGTGGTGGAAATGTTCACGTGTCACAAGACGAATAATTTTTGGCAATGATGAGTGCACTAAAATGACTTAGGTATGGAATTGGTCGATCTAACCAGTTTAAATCCTGTGCATTTTTTTAATGAAATTTTGGCTTTTATTCAAATTTTTTGCAAATTTGATTCTCTTTTGAATGTTTTGAATTTTAATAATAGTTCACAATTTAGATTGTTCACTTAATTCAGAAATTAAATTAAATTTCGAGGACGAAATTCTTTTCAGAGGTGGGGGTAGTGTAACGAAAATGGATTTTCGCTCATTCTCTAAAATTGGTTATTTGAGCTCGTGTGAGGCTTATGGTCTTATTTTTGTATTGTTACACGTACCTATCTCTGTTGGACTAGTTATCATGATTTTTATAACCAAATTTGATCAATTTTGATTCGTCCTCGATTTCGATGTTCTGGTCATGCATTTTTATAAGCTTACTGATTGAAGAGTATTGTATTACTCACCAGTCACTGATTTTGGTCGCCAGATTTTCATGACCCAAATTCTTTTATTGTGCAAATTAATAAAAGTTTATTGTAAAGCACAGGTGGAAATACTATCAAAATTACTTTTATTGAAATCTGAATTGAATTTCAGCTCAAATTAATTGATTTAAAATGATTTGTTTCGTGCATATTTTCGATCTGGGAAAGTTTTGATTTGTTTACTAGTTGCCAGTTCTTTGTCGATTTTGGGTGTAATTCTCTGAATCTAGTAAAGATTCTGTCAAATTTGCGGCCCTGGCAACTCGCTTTTTATTCTGGAGATCGACCCCGTCTGGGGATGTCTACGGTCGGATTCTCGCTTGTCTGGGTTTGCGCCGCGTTTGTTTTTCAGTCAATCAGAAACCTTTTCGGTGAGCGAGTTCTCGTGAGCAGAATGTGCTGTTTCTTGCTCACGAGAAAAGACGATAAATTGCTCGCGAGCAAGGAAAGTGATTTTTCTGCTCACTCAACTCTCGTTTTGTGCGTGGTTTCGCGATAAATTGCTCACTATAAAAGCGGCTGCTCGCCAAAATTGCTCACTTTTTGGTTTGACGCTGCCAGGGGCAGTCACGCCCCTGGTCAGCTCTGTCACAGCAGATTTGAAATGAGACTCATCGGGCATTGGAAGTGATTGCCACTCACTGCCGTAGCCTCGCTTTCCTTGACATTGGTTCACTAAATTTCAGCTTCGATGTGGAAGACATTTAATGCAATTTATGGGAACTTTCAGCCAAAAATGATGGTCAAAATGTAGCAGACGACATGCAGCCATGTCAGCAGTGTAAAGTGGGTTGTCATCTTCGAGACTTTTTCAAGGCTAGCCTAGCTTTCTCCACTTCGTAGTTTAATAATTTTTGGTTCCCATGAATGCTTAATTGTCTCCCTCGAAGATAGGCCTATAGAACTGCACCATTTTTAGCATCTTTACAGTCACAAATCTTCATAAATCGGTAAGCTTAGGTGGCCTAGGCTGCTGCCTTGCGACTTTTAGCGCCTGTAGGTGGCCTGGAAAGTTTAAGCTTACTTAGGCTCTTGGGCCTTCTGCTTCTCTTGGACATCTTGGTTCATCGTGACAGTTAAACAATGGTTTAATCATCTTAATTTAATTACGATAGAATATAAAAGGGGAAGTTCCTAGTCTTCAAGAAAGGCTAAGCTTAGCCTTGCATTATGATGTGCATGCATGCCATGCAGATGGTGGCTCTGAATTTAGGTGTTATGAATTAAAGGCACACTCGTCGTTTTATGAATTAAAAGGAACTTCCTGTTTATTCTATCAATTGTGCAGTTCTATCTTAAGCAGAATCAAGGAAAGTACGTGGAAAATCTGCCAGTGACTTCAAAATTAATTAAATAGGCTGAAGCCTATTATTTTCTGAATTTATTTATTGTTTTTATATCACAAAGAAATTTGACTTCTGATTGGCCTAAATTGCTCAATTGCCAAACTGATAGACAAGCTGGCATCAGTCGAAAGCTCCCGCCATGAGTAATATTTTTAAGAACCAGTGAAATTCGCTCAATAAGAATAGTTCACCATTTTAGATGGCATTTCGTACAGTTTGTCTTTTTGTCCAGTCGTTCCAGGTTCCGGATTCTCAGTATTCACCCCGCGGCCCAGCCGCGTTACAATATACTCCGAGTCGCACACTTCGGTCTTCTGATAAACAATTACTTGTCGTTCCACGAGCTTCATCTACATTTGGAGATCGAGCCTTTGCTGTTGTTGCACCCACACTTTGGAACTTGTTACCTCTGAATATAAGATTATTTTCAGACTTTTAAGAACTCGTTAAAGATGTATTTATTTAGTAAAGCATATACCAAACATAACTGATGTAACTGATGTATGTATATATTTTAATGTTTAATTGTACTTGTACTTTATGTATGTATGTTAATGTTTAATTGTACTTATTTGTTTTTCATGTCTGCGCCTCGGAATAGTTCTACTAGATTGATGGCACATTACAAATGCTTATTATTATTATTATTATTGTTATTATTTATTATTATTATTATTATTATTATTATTATTATTATTATTATTATTATTATTATTATTATTATTATTATTATTAGTGTTATTATTATTATTATTATTAGTATTAGTAGTATTAGTATTAGTAGTATTAGTAGTAGTAGTAGTAGTAGTAGTAGTAGTAGTAGTAGTAGTAGTAGTAGTAGTAGTAGTAGTAGTAGTAGTAGTAGTAGTAGTAGTAGTAGTAGTAGTAGTAGTAGTAATAGTAGTAGTAGTAGTAGTAGTAGTAGTAGTAGTAGTAGTAGTAGTAGTAGTAGTATCATTATTATTTGTAATTATTATTATTATTATTATTATTATTATTATTATTATTATTATTATTATTATTATTATTATTATTATTTACTAAGCTTATACTAAGATACTGATATATAGGCCTGATTAAAAAAAGACTGATTCATAAACACCCTCCTTCAAGAAAAAAAAACTGTATCTGCTTTGCAATTTATTAGAAAAACTGTATTGGTGTAATTATCAGTGGTAATCGAATATTCCTGTTGAAATCCATACAATACACCCCCTATGGAAGACATATCCTTGATCTTCCACATATGGAGTGTGGATTTCAAATGGGGCACCTAAATGGGTGACTTCATTTGAAATTCACACTCCCTGTGTAGGTAGACTAGGTATTGTTGGTGGAAGCGGTAAAAATAAAATCGATCTTCATTATCTAAATCAATATATTATTGAAAAATAACACTTTGATGGTTTGCAAATGTTCATTCTACAAATCATATACTTTGACAACTTGATTTATTGTTGTTAATGAGTTTTACAAAAGTGTTGCTTTTCAGCCCTCTTTACAACATAACTGAAGAACTACAGGACCTTCAAAATCCAGCAAACACAAAACGTTTTCGACATCATTCGCAAAAATGTTATAAAAGGTTGTCAGAAAACGTTTAAATGTCGAGTTATATAAAGGGTATATTAAGGGTAAAAACGTTTTCATAACTTTAAAAAACATTTTGTGATATTTTAACATAGTTTACAACAACATTTTGAACATTTCAGAGACTAAAATTGAATCTTGTGAAAATGTTAATTGGTGTAAAATGTATTGTCAGAACATGGAAATAGAATAGCATAGAATAGTTGGAATATTTGCTGTACATTATTACCCCACATATATATATTTATTAACTTTGTATAATTGTAGTAGTTTCAAAAATAGTTTGTTGTATTATTTTGTATCCATGTGATAGATTCGAATTATAATTATAAAAGTAGTCATCAATTCATCTCTTATCTAATGTCATACCAAAGAATGCTTAATAAGAATGGCATAAACAGCCCCTCTCATCAATTACAGCTTTCTCTGTTCCATTTTCTACATTTAAAGTAACAATGCCTACATTTTCATTATTTTTTTTATATTATCATCGTGATACTGTTTCTTATTGTAACTCTCTCACCAAATAAAAGAAAGTTTACATACCAGCACATTCCCCAGTTGCTTTCTTTATGTCCACGTTATAGTTACAATAAATTGATTGTGATGAAATCAAGCAATTTAGTATGTCTGTGGCGCACTTAATTTCGTAATTTCTGCAAACTTTTCAAGACTGTACTTCGTGCTTCATTTGGAACAAAACCTAACCCAATCAACCAATTACAAAAACGTAAGTAGATGCATAATCATCATAAAAAAAGACGCGTTTGGATATATTCCAATATTATTTCGCAAATTTGATTACTATCCTGGTCTCTTCGCCATTTACTCTAATTAGATAACTCCCAACACCAACTTTCCTAGTTCAATTCTTTCAATCAACATTGTACTCCTCTCCTAATGATGACAAACGAAAATCGAAGTAACACTGTATTATCAATGTCATAACTACACCTTTATCCTGGCAGTTCCTCATTTTTATTATTATCATCAACGTCAACTGGATGACCTATACTTTCAAACATCCATCATATGACTCATTCGATGCCAGTTTAATGAACAGCTCATAGCCTACAGTATGTGCGATGTGTGTTGTTAAATGTTAATGCGACACATATGGTATAAGTGTGGTAGACGTTGATTTCCTTTTGATTCGCAGCAAAAATCATCAATTCGAACTCATTGTGACTCCAAAGAGCACCGTGAATCACATTTAAAAAAATGAAGACCTCATATATCATGATGATACTACAATGGACTCTGCTTCTATCTTGTTTGCATCGAGTCTCGTCGGCGACATCAACACGAGTTGAAATTACATCACCAGTGAATCCAGTGAAAGAGGGAGAGATTCTGTCCCTTCGTTGTCAAGTTTGGGATTTGGAACCGCAGTATTCAGTGATTTTTTTTAGAACACTTGAAGGACGTCGTGAAATGTTGTCTGCGGACGGGGACGTAAGTCCTAGTGTTGATGACCGAGTTTATCTTGCCACACGACAACAAGACGATGGGTCAATTGTACATTTCTTAACGGTTACAGAGGCAACAAGGGCAGACCAAGGGAGCTACATGTGCAGTATACTTGATCAGTCAAGATTTTCCACGATTGCTGTAAACTCTGTCGAAATTACTGTAATGAATTTTCCTTCCGATAAATCCCCAGTTTGCTCGTCCAACGCCCCATCTACCATAGTGAGTGGTACACCAGTGACGTTTAATTGTACCTCATCGTTGGGTTATCCTACTGTTAACATTAACTGGAACAAAGCTGGATCTGGAGATACAGTTGAAACTACTCAAATGTACTCACATCTTGTGACATTCGCAGAGTTACATTTTGTGCCTAATTTACGTGACAGTGGTGCAATATTCCAATGTCAAATAACGAGCCAAATTTTTCCAAATCAGAGACAGAGGTGCCATATTGGACCCATACAGGTACTGCATAACCCAGATGACCCACCAGAAGTGAGTTTATCTACAACAGAGGTATTAGGCATTGCGTCTACACCAAGCTCCAATAACGATAAACTAACATCAATCCTTCCAACTACATCATTCTTTAAACCAAGCTCAACGAATGATATAACCACTTTAACTTCAGACAAACTGAAGTTTCATCAAAGCGCACCATCACTTGTGTGTCCAGATATTTTGTACTGGATCTTGGCTTTTTGCATAGCTGGATTTCTCGCGATTGTTTCTCTGATCATAGGAGGAATTATTTTCATCCGAATTAGGAGGAGATCATCGAACAAGCAGCAGGCTCAATACCGTATGAAAGATATAGACCTGGGATAGGAACCATAATCGTTGATTTCACATATGAGTTACCCAAACCACGTGGAAAACATGTCAGAGGACACATATAGGCCATATAAATTTAAACAGTTGCTATCATCATCTTTGTGGAACTAATTGAGGAACAAGTTGGGTAGAAAGGTTCTCGAATTCGGACGCAATTTTCAACTTGCTCGTTTTAGAACATCAACACATTATTAATTTTAAAATCCATATAGTTAATTCTTAAACACTAGAAAACGTTCCTGCAATCTTATTGGTTCTTTCCCAGCTTTACCCGTGTGATATGACACGATATGACACGGGACAGCGCGTGTGCGTTGACCTGATACTCGTACTCGCTATTTGGACCAATCGGATTCGCATAGCAACAACGGGACTGATCGATTTTAAGCCCTAGGTAATTCCATGCAAAATGTAGGATTTAATTTCATTAAAATTTGTATGATATTTTTATTTGAATTGAAGTGTTTAAGAATGCCGTGCATCTATCGTCTCATATAACACGCGACATCGTTATTTTTGGCGTAAAACAACTCGGCCTTCGCCTCGTTGTTTTACTTAAAATAATGATGTCTCCCGTGTTATATGAGACGATAGATGCACTCCAGCGGCTAAAAACAAGACCTTTATTCTCTAAATACTAAATGTGATTTAATTGGAAATGGTAAAATATGGTACGCAGGATGCAATCAATATGTATATCAACAAGTTTTTGATGAGCGATGCACTGCATGTGTACCACACATAGGCCGAAAAGTATGTGATACATCGTCGCATAATAACATAATATATTAAAGCACATGTACATATAAGAATGCCATTATCCATTTTTCATTCGTGAATATAAAGTCAAAACACAGTATCGGTTGCCTTAAATATTGGGCTATTCCAGAAAATAAGTGCACTGGAGCAGTAATATTTCAATGAAAGAAATGACAGGATTTTAAAGTTTGCTTTCTGGAAATGACAGTAATTCCAGTTACTCGAAAACTCGAAAAAGCTTGGAAATGTAATTAAATGAATGAAAATATCACGGAAATGTCCAAAATGTCCTCTCAAATTAAGGATTTCAAATTCTGAACTATTTTGATGATGTATTTTTCGCCTTTCGACATTTTTAAAAGTCTGGATTTCCAACAATCACGACTGGACAAAAATTCAGGAAATCCGAACTCCTCTTTTGGCTTTTCTGGAATTGCCCATTACCGGATACTATGTTTTATACTTTGGAAGCAAACCAAAGAAAAATTAAAGCAATGTAGCTGATATGTATACACGAAACTTTGATCACATAACTCCTATATTAAAATATCTTCACTGGCCACCTATTCGTGAGAGAATTGACTTTAAAATACTCATTTTAACTTGGCAAGCTTTGAATGGCACTGCACCAGAGTATTTAATGAATCTTCTCCTTCCATATTGTAACGAAAATGGATTTTCGCTCATTCTCTAAAAATTGGTTATTTGAGCTCTTGTGAGGCTTATGGTCTTATTTTTGTATTGTTACACGTACCTATCTCTGTTGGACTAGTTATCATGATTTTTATAACCAAATTTGATCAATTTTGATTCGTCCTCGATTTCGATGTTCTGGTCATGCATTTTTATAAGCTTACTGAATGAAGAGTATTGTATTACTCACCAGTCACTGATTTTGGTCGCCAGATTTTCATGACCCAAATTCTTTTATTGTGCAAATTAATAAAAGTTTATTGTAAAGCACAGGTGGAAATACTATCAAAATTACTTTTATTGAAATCTGAATTGAATTTCAGCTCAAATTAATTGATTTAAAATGATTTGTTTCGTGCATATTTTTGATCTGTGAAAGTTTTTATTTGTTTACTAGTTGCCAGTTCTTTGTCGATTTTGGGTGTAATTCTCTGAATCTAGTAAAGATTCTGTCAAATTTGCGGCCCTGGCAACTCGCTTTTTATTCTGGAGATCGACCCCGTCTGGGGATGCCTATGGTCGGATTCTCGCTTGTCTGGGTTTGCGCCGCGTTTGTTTTTCATGTTTTTCAGTCAATCAGAAACCTTTTCGGTGAGCGAGTTCTCGTGAGCAGAATGTGCTGTTTCTTGCTCACGAGAAAAGACGATAAATTGCTCGCGAGCAAGGAAAGTGATTTTTCTGCTCACTCAACTCTCGTGTTGTGCGTGTTTTCGCGATAAATTGCTCACTATAAAAGCGGCTGCTCGCCAAAATTGCTCACTTTTTGGTTTGACTCTGCCAGGGGCAGTCACGCCCCTGGTCAGCTCTGTCACAACAGATTTGAAATGAGACTCATCGGGCATTGGAAGTGATTGCCACTCACTGCCGTAGCCTCGCTTTCCTTGACATTGGTTCACTAAATTTCAGCTTCGATGTGGAAGACATTTAATGCAATTTATGGGAACTTTCAGCCAAAAATGATGGTCAAAATGTAGCAGACGACATGCAGCCATGTCAGCAGTGTAAAGTGGGTTGTCATCTTCGAGCCTTTTTCAAGGCTAGCCTAGCTTTCTCCACTTCGTGGTTCCCATGAATGCTTAATTGTCTCCCTCGAAGATAGGCCTATAGAACTGCACCATTTTTAGCATCTTTACAGTCACAAATCGTCATAAATCGGTAAGCTTAGGTGGCCTAGGCTGCTGCCTTGCGACTTTTAGCGCCTGTAGGTGGCCTGGAAAGTTTAAGCTTACTTAGGCTCTTGGGCCTTCTGCTTCTCTTGGACATCTTGGTTCGTCGTGACTGTTAAACAATGTTTTAATCATCTTAATTTAATTACGATAGAATACTGTAAAGCTATTTAATTTCGCTAGTACTTAATTTCGCTAATTGCCAATGACCACCATTTTCGTGGGTATTTAATTTCGCTAATCCAGCAATTCGTGTGCACAATTCAATGTAAAACTGTTGAATTTGCGGGTATTTAATTTTGCGAATTAAGGCTTCTAGCGAAATTAGCAAAATTAAATCCCTAGCGAAATTAAGTGGTTTTACAGTATAAAAGGGGAAGTTCCTAGTCTTCAAGAAAGGCTAAGCTTAGCCTTGCATTATGATGTGCATGCATGCCATGCAGATGGTGGCTCTGAATTTAGGTGTTATGGATTAAAGGCACACTCGTCGTTTTATGAATTAAAAAGGAACTTCCTGTTTATTCTATCAATTGTGCAGTTCTATCTTAAGCAGAATCAAGGAAAGTACGTGGAAAATCTGCCAGTGACTTCAAAATTAATTAAATAGGCTGAAGCCTATTATTTTCTGAATTTATTTATTGTTTTTATATCACAAAGAAATTTGACTTCTGATTGGCCTAAATTGCTCAATTGCCAAACTAATGAGAGTGAATTATCACTCTTAATTATGTGTTCACTAATAATAAAATAAAAAGTATATATTATATACTTTTTATTTCCCCATACCCTTATTGGAAGTGGTGGGTGGGGACAATTCTTCCCGATGTTTACTTGATGGAATGACATTAAAAAATGACCAACAAACTCAATCACGCACTAGATGTTTACAAAATCGATGTCACCTATTGAATTCCCATGCCAACACAACGACACACACAGCAGGGAGCTAGCATGACCGTACCCGGATCGAACAAAACACAATTGGAATCGTCCATTTCTTGCCATGGGTAAATATGTTTTCCTTTCGCTTTGCCCGTAAAACATTATTTCTTACTTGATAAGATGATAGACTGTGATCACCTCTTCTGCTGTACAGTTTTGTGTCAGGTTATTTGCATATTTATGGATATTAACGAGGCATGATGCAGTCATGTCTACAGTAGAATTCACCTCGACCTTTGCAGGACTTAAACCCCATTAAAAGCTATTAAACCAAGATAACACTCATTGAAACAGCTCAACTGATTAAATCGGATCTTCTCTGGTTGTGCACATGTGTCTGTTTTATATGTATCGCAATAAGCTGCTATAATACAGCTTCAGTTGGGTAACCGATTATAAAGGAAACGCAAGGAAACAATGGTATGTGGACCTTTGTTCACGAAATGAGACAATGGCCTGCTTTTTGTTAACCAGCATTCTTGAAAGTGAGCAACATAATGATTGTTGACTTAACACGGTTTGGAAATAATTTCTTCATATTTTTGGTGTTATCTGTCGTTTACATATCCTTCCTAAAACACAAAAGTGCGACTATTTCCAAACACCTAAATTAGCTAAAAATGTAGGACATGTTACAAAACTATATTTTCTAGAATTTCATAGAATACTGTAAATGTAGCTTGTACCGTTTTTTTTTGTGGCATCCTTCAGAACGGAGCTGTCCGTTACCAATATAGCTCAATATTTTCGGTCAAATCTCCATTCAATTAACACGGGGAGTTGGCTAGCTATGAGCTAGCTATGCCTTGCCCTCACTCATATTCTACGAAAGTGCGACTATTTCTGAACATCTAACCTAGCTGTAATTTTAGGTCATGTTAGAGAAATATATTTGCTAGAAGTTTGGAGAATACTTTAATATTGGCCGGTTATTTTTCACACAGTGATGTTAACTAGGCAAATGCAATATACTTCTAACATACACTATTTTTAAAGGTCGCGCGTCAATGGTGAGAGCACTGTGTATTGTGTATAGGAAAACGGACAGTAACTGCAGTATGGTTTTTTTGCCGGGAATTCCTTTAATTCACTCTGCAACCAATAGCTACTTGCAATAACCGATTAACTTATAATTCGGTAGGATGATAGAGTAAAATCACCTCTTGTGATGTATAGTTTTGTGTCAGGTTATTCGCATATTTATGAACATTAATGAGCGTATTTGCATGCACCGCCTTAAATCTTATTAACCCACTCTGTAGCTTACTCAGTAAGGTTTGCGAATTGTGAAGAGTTTGCGACTCAAATTTTATTTTGATTTGTTTGTTCCTGTGATGATTATACAATAACACGACCAGTTTGCTATTTCTGGGACACCCTGTACCGTATGCGATGTTCTTTTCCAAACCTGACACTTAAGTTTTAATTAGCGATAGTTATGAATATAGCCTATTTATGCGCCTATAAAGATATCTTGTACTATATTTTATTTTATCATGTTTCGGTTCCTCTTTTATTTTATCATATTTCAGTTCCTCTTTTATTTTATCATATTTCAGTTCCTCTTTCTACAATAAGTTACTTTGAGCTTTTATGTTGATGGAAGCTATAGAAAACCGTTATTCTCAGAGTGACTGAGAATTATTTTGTTTTCACTTGAAGACCTGAGCGCAAGAAGACCGTAAGTCCACTTGGCCCCTCAACATGTATACACTCAAGTTGCGTATAGTTTCGTATAGTTTGGTAATGTTTTATACATATTCAGGGGCCAAAACGAATCTTTCACATGATGTTTTCACCCTGGAACATGCATTAAACATTATAAAACCCTAAGAAACTATACTTACCTTTAGTTATACATGTTGAGGGGCCAGGTGGACTTACTGTCTTCTTGCGCTCAGGACTTCACTTGTAAAAGTGGCCAGAATCATTAAGAAGGTTTCTAATTTATCATATTTCAGTTCCTCTTTTTGCAAAGCTCAAATTCAGCCTCCCTAAATCCACCATTTTAGGTAAATTCGCTACAATATACACACACACTATAATGTAAACCCGTGGAAAGCACATTTTCTATCAAATAAATATTTTACACCATCTCCCGACACACCCCAATTAATATTTAGCCCATGCGGTTTATGCAGACCCCTTCCAGACCAGTCATGGAATTTTGCGAAACATATTCCATACTAAATGTCAAGTCTGTAAGTTGGCATTATCGTAACTGTAAGAAAACTTTACACTTCCTCTTTCCATTTTTATTTTTTTTTCCTGTGGCTTGTAAGCCACAGACAATCATTATTCTCAGCATAGTGATGATTATTTTTCTTTTACCGAAGTACACAGAACCTTACAGGGGAATTTAGTGATGCACAGCCTCATTTTCCACTTTTCTCAAAAAAAGTTGACACTTTTATACCACTGGAAACCTCTGGCTATATAATGTTTATGTACGAACAAGTGACACACAAAAAGTGACACACACGCACACACAAAAGAAGTTCACGGGTGAAGTTCAGTTTGGCCTGCAAAATCAAAAATCTTACACAAACAGACACAATATTTTAAGCACGGATTTTTAATTCTCACTGCACGTATTTTTGACATCACTGCACGAACGTGCCAGAAGGCACGTTAAAATAGCCCCTGCATGCTCGTACGAGGGAGTTTCGTACGAGCTATCCAGAATAAAGAAAGATGAAATAAATTAAAAAGTAGATAAATCGTAGCGTCAAAAAGCAAAAAAACTCATACACGTAACTGTAATTGCATACCCATTCAAAAACCAAAGAAACAAACACAATACAAACAAACAAAAAACAAACAAACAAAACAAAACAAAAAACAAACAAACATACAACAACAACACACATTTGTACATAAAAATTGTATTGTTAAGTCCAGTTCAGACTCCACATCGCAGCGCGATGTGATGGCTGCGATGTGATGCTGCGATGCTTTGAAAAATGTCCCTTTAACAGTAAATTGAAAGGCTATATTGACCCTGTGACACGTGTTATTATTAAGAATAAGTTGTTGCGGAGGTATATAACAGTTGACGTTGGTGTGAGACGATAGGTTTTTCAAGTCTGAGCTACATTTCCTCTACACTATATGGCGCGTCGTAGACTATTAAACTTGTGATAATCAGTACTATAAATGCCATATCATGAATTGTGGCTAGAAGAAGAACAAAACAATAATATCATGAAGGGCTCTTGTTTGTTGTTTATACTCTTGTTGACCCTGCTTGTATCTTGTTTGCATCGAGTCTCATCGGAGATACAAGTCGTCCTTACATTGTACTTTCCTTTCGATGCCCCACCCAGCAAACACAAAAACGTTTTAAAAACGTTTTAAATAAGTTATATTTTGGCTTTTGGTTTAGGTAAAAACGTTTTAATAACATTAAAATGTCGGGTTATATAAAGGTCATAATAACGTTTTAAAACGTTTTGTATGAAAACACACTACAACAATATTTTTAAATGTTTTCAAAAATGTTATTGTAAACTATTTTTGCAAACATTTTGCCAAATATTGTGTCAATACTTAAATAACACTATGTTAAAATATTTGAAACCAGCAAACGCAGAAATGTTCTTAAAATGGTTTTTTCAAAACCTTTTAATAACATTTAAATGTCGGGTTATGTAAAGGTCATGAAAACGTTTTTAAAACGTTATTGAAAATATTTTGGGCAAACATTTTTCGCAAAATATTTTTTCAACCCCAAAATAACATTCTGTTTAGAATGTTTTGTATCAAGTTATCAAGAATGTTTTTGGAATGTTATTAAAACGTTTTTATACCCTTTATATAACCCGACATTTAAACGTTTTCTGTAAAACATTTTTGTTTCCTGAGCAGTAGATTATCAAAAAATGTTTTTTAAGGTTATGAAAACGTTTTATACTTTTAATATACCCTTTATATAACCCGACATTTAAACGTTTTCTGACAACCTTTTATAACCTTTTGCGAATGATGTCGAAAACGTTTTGTGTTTGCTGGGCAGTTTGCTCGTCCAACGCCCCATCTACCATATTAAGTGGTACACCAGTGACGTTTAATTGTACCTCATCGTTGGGTTATCCTACTGTTAACATTAACTGGAACAAAGCTGGATCTGAAGACGCACTTCAAAGTACTCAAATGTACTCACAAACTCGGACATTCGCAGAGTTACATGTTGTGCCTACTTTAAGTGACCACAATAGTGTGTTTCTCTGTAGCATAACGAGTCCAATATGTACAAATCGGGTACATACGCGCCATATTGGACCACTTCATGTTATACCTAACCCCAATGAGCCACCGCAAGGAAGTTATACATCGACACCAAGCTCTGATGATAATAATACACCAACTGGGTCATTTTTGAAAGCAATCACAGACAAGACAACACGTTCACATGCGTGCCCAGATATTTTGTACTGGATCTTGGCTTTTTCCATAGCTGGATTTCTCGCGATTGTTTCTCTGATCATAGGAATTATTTGTGGCAGGGATTCATTGCAGGCGTTAAATCAAATCCGCATGGAAAATGTATATAGCTAGTCAGAACTTGACATTGAAACTATGATAGGAAAAGTGTATTTCTGAAATGCACCATTGGCATTATTAGGGCTTTTCTGACGTAATTGTATGAAGCCGACCAGGAACGTAGAAGAGAGTCTGATATATGTCGCTTCTGGATAAACATTAACTTACCTTTGCCAGTTGTTTATAAAAATAGGATTCAAAGCTTATTTCTGTACAAAAAGTGCCTGATGTAGCGTAACATAATAACAATGGTATTAAATACGACCGACAGAAGCATGAAGAATGATGACATTATTGGTCGTCATATACTCCAAATCCGTGAGCATTTTTTGTATTTATATTGTGCTTACAATAGCGTCAGTAGAATGAGCAATGGCTTATTCTCTTTAAATTGCAAATCTTGTGCAAGAAGGTACTATTTTCGCCTGTTTTGACATACGGTTGTAATTTCAATGAACTATAACTTTGCTAAACAGTGGACTTCGGTTGTATATATAAATGCGCATATATAAATGCGCACGTGACATCTACAAGTCGCCATACCGAATTAAACGATATAAGGTACCCGGATGTACATAAACTCCCCGTGCAAAAGTATAGGGGAAAATGACAGGTCGCAAGGAAAATTGCTTTTGCAAAATAGTGGCATTGATTGCAAAGGGTAAAATAACTTGACCCGAAAGATAAACTCTTCACAAACTCAAATCTTTTGGAATTGCAGGTCTGGAGCTGGATTGGTTTAGTTCATATTTGTATGATAGGAAGCAAGCCACTAAAGTTGGAAATGTTGTTTCTGAATTTGAAATAGTCCAGTATGGGGTGCCTCAAGGATCAATTCTTGGCCCTCTCCTTTTCACAATGTATATAAATGGTCTCCCCCTGTTGTTTCTAAGGAAACAAAAATCAACCTTTATGCTGATGACACTGCCATATTTTTCGCTTCCAAAGATGTTCATAACATTAATGATCATCTCAATTCTGACCTTTCTCAAATTGCATTGTGGATGGAAAGAAATAAACTCACTCTTAATGCAAAAAAGACCAAAGCCATGCTCTTTTGCTCAAGTCGTAATATTAGTAAATCTGATGATCTTAGTTTATTTTTGAATAATGATGTCTTGGAAACTGTAAATAAATGTAAATACTTAGGCCTCACTCTGGATCAAAAAATGTGCTGGGAGCCTCACATAAATCAAATTTGTTGTAATGTTTCAAAATATATTGGTCTTCTATATAGAATTAGAGAGTGGCTATCAGCTGACAATTTAAATACAATTTACAAAGCTCTTGTGCTTCCCAGACTGAGTTATTGTGACATTGTATGGGGTAACTGCAATTATACTCTGCAGAACAGGATAGAACGTCTTCAGAATCGGGCTGGGAGAGCTATACTCAGGGTCCCTGTTCGCACACCTTCTTCATTTATTAGGGACAGGCTTGGCTGGAAGCTCCTAAGTGATCGTAGACATGATAACTTATGTATCACTGTCTTTAAATGCCTAGCCGGGCTTGTTCCTGAAGGCCTAAATGATGTTTTTACTCTTATTAGAGACAATCATGGTCATAATACAAGAGGTAGTTCTCACGGTAATATAGCACTCAATTTTAAACCCAGAACTGAAGCTGGAAGACGTTCTTTCCTGTTCAGGGGGGCCAAAGCATGGAATAATCTGAAATCTGATCTGAAATATCCAATACCAACCAATACTTCCATTTTCAAAAACAGGTATTTAAGTGTGTAATAATATTTGCAATATTTAATAGTGTAATATGACCATTTGTGTAATTAAGTAGCAAACCTTTTTAAAAATTTTTGTGAACATGGCCTTAGGCTTGTATTTGGCCAATGTTGCAATCAAAATTTTAGTTTTCAAATGTGTATATATAATTGAAATGCTGATAAAATTTCTTACTGTATCAATTTTTAGTGTGTTAAAAATCTTCGATTGTTTTATAATTTGAGAAATATGTTTATTTAATTCAAATACTAAATTTTCTTGTTATGTAAATTCTATTGTGTCACAAATCTGAAACCGTGTAAATTATTTAGTTTCCAAAACATGTCTTTTATGCTGTATTTTGGCAAGTATAATGGAAATCTGAAGTCTTAAATTTCTTTCTTGAAAAAATTATGGATTCTGAATTCTATATTTGATAAAAACAATTTGTTGTTAAATTTGATGCGCTGTGTTGGTTATGTATTTTATAATTATGTATTTTATAATATGTAAAATATGGGTTAGTTTCCCATTTTAAATTTATGATTGTGTATGCTTATATATTTATGTATCCTATGTATTTAAATATTTTGTTTCATTATTTTGATGTATTTTAATGTATATTTTTATGTGACCCCTGGGCCTCATGGAAGAACAGAGGATACCTTAAAACATCCACTGAATGAGTAACCCAGGCAAAAGAAGAAATAAAACAAACAAACAAACAAACAAACGTTTTCCATCACGGAAAAAAAAATTAACTACGGAAAAGCTAGATATAGCTGATTTACAAACTTATATTTCATAATTTCCGTGCTAAATGGGCGTGCCAATTGGCCATATCTATGACGTAGTGCTGGTTTCATACTATCATGCTGCTTGCCGCCGAGCGGCGTGACACACGCGCATTGTAGACAAACAGACACAATCAAGACTTGTGAATGGCTGATAAGTCATGCATCTTGTCGCAACGGCATGAAAGTATGAAAGGGGACATGATTGGCTTTAAGGTCAGAACTGTGCAGGCGGCGGATGACATGATCGAGCCGGCAACTTGTGAAACCGCCCGGCCATAGTATGGCATTTTCCAATATAGTCGGTTAATTTTGTGGGGTTCATTATCGAACCCCAACGGTTTTAGCTTGTATTTATATTATTTATCAACATAGGCCTATTTGTTTGTGATATTTCAAGCGTTTTAAAATTTCAAAATAATCCCATTCAATTACACGGTTGACGATGAAAATTTACTGAATTTAGAGAATGCAATGCGGCCACCACCTGCAACTGTGGTCGCAATTTCAGTGATTGACAGTGAGGTAACACGAACATGGCACTGGCCATCTGGTCACGTGCGCATTTATATATGCGCATTTATATAGATGATGTGACTTCTGACGTCAATGCCTGACAGTATGCGCACGCAACATCACAATGTCCATTGTTTTTTGCCTGGCAGTATGCGCGCGCATCATATTTTGTTCAGGGCTCGTGTTTTTAAAACTCCCGCCACATCACAATAAGACTATTAAACAGTGTAGTGGTTGCATGGGGTTCATTCAGGCATAAAGATGATACCAGTCTCTTGCCTTTGTTGATAAACATTGAGGTCACCTCATCTATATACAACCGAAGTCCACTGCTAAAGAACGCTTAAGCGCTCCACAGACTCCGAGTATTGTACGTACAATATTGTATGCAACATATCTACGCTATTTAATCTATTGCCATTCTATTTCCAGTAATGTTTAAGTTCTAACGAATGTTTGATGACGAAAAATCGATAATATGTTACATGTAATATCTAGTAGAAATACATTATCGATTTTAGATATGTTGCATACAATATTGTACGTACAATAAAAAAGTCTGAATACTGCTTTACAAATTGATATGCACGAGGGCGGAAACAAATTAATTTACCGTGCTCAAGTGGTGTGAGGCACGAATATACTAAATTTTGTATTGTATTGTCAATTGTATGGGCTTATTTTGACATTTTAAAATGCTTAAAATATCACAAACAAGCAGCCCTATGTTAATTAATAATATTAATACAATTACTGAACATATTCATCAGGACTGTTATTGAAAATAGAGACGAATTTCATAGTTCTAGTCCAATAAAACATCACTTACTGTGGACGTTTCGAAATCTGTCGGATTTCTTTATCAACACTGATGTTGTTGTGACGACCTTCTGTGTACAATTCTTTGTTTCTTAGAAACTCGGTTGCCAGTTAGTTTCTTCAGGAGATCGTCAAACACGTGAGTTAGGTTGTATTAAGATGTTCTATTGCCACAGCCCCCCTCCTGAAGAAACCAACTGGCAACCGAGTTGCTAAGCAACAACGAGTTGTACACAGAAGGTCGTCACAACAACATCAGTGTTGATAAAGAAATCTGACAGATTTCGAAACGTCCACAGTAAGCGCTGTTTCATTGGACTAGAACTATGAAATTCGTCTCTATAATATTAATACAAGCTATTAAAAACCGTTGGGGTTCGATTATGAACCCATTAAAACTAACCTTCACATTGATTAAATACAGTACAAATCTGTCGACCGTGCCATTTGGACTTTCTGAGGGGGTGGGGTAAGGTGAGCTGCTAATATACTAGATTGGGGGATCCGAGATTTAGAAAGAAATATTTTCATAGTATAATTTTTGGGTATATGTCGAAAACATAAACAACGTCATTTGTATATGGTTAAATACCACTAATAGGCCTGGGGATAACCATATAGGTCTAGAAACTAAAATTTATTCTTGTGAAAATGTTAATTGGTGTAAAAGTTACTGTCAGAACATGGAGATAGAATAGCATAGAATAGTTAGAATATTTGCTGCACTTTATTACCGCATGTATATATATATATTTTTATATTATAACAAGTGTACTTTAAAAGATCAGTGCTGTTTAAATATCAGACAGTGGTATTCAAAAGTTCAAGTACAGGATATGTGATCTGAGATATGTGTTAGAGTTCAAGGATACATTATGGTATTATTTCTAACAATTGACAGTGTACTTTGGTTATATAAACGCGCTTTTATAAATGCGCACGTGACCACCTCCACTAGCCATAACAGCTTATAGACAGTACGACTCGAAGCACCAGACCTTCTACCATAGAACAATACCTGGAAGCGTCACTAGAAATTAGCATGAGGCCGCATTCATATGTAAATAGCGTATTGTTATTTAAATTTGTGCCCAGACGTATTGAGGGCGACAGTCATGTTATCCAGACAGAGAATGTCTTGATGCGCCAGGCATGTCAAATTACTGAGTGAATGTGTATAAATCCCCTTTCTGTATAGGTAATAAGCTAGTATATTTCGTGTTCCAGTTTGTTATAACAAAAAAATAAGTATTTTATTAAATATATTAAGTGTATAAACTTTGAAATTGACGTGAATTTGAAGTGCAGAGCTCCAAATCTAGCTAAATCGTGTAGTGTGAAATTATGCTGTGTGACCCCTCTGCGTGGTAGAATTATATTCATAAAACATTGAATTTAACATATAATATGGGCAGCCAACCTCGATTTATCAGCATTTAAAAGATATATTAATTAACAAAGATAAATAATCAATATTACAAATGACAATTTAAGTAGTAAACAAGTCTGAAATCTTAAAATGTAGCCACGTGATTTCCCGAACACATGATATGTCAACATGTGACCATTATTCAGATTTACCGTAAGTATTTGGAGTATGGTGCACGGCTTGCAGGCAACTGTGTATTTCTTTACCTCCGTATAAAATCAATAATTCAATTGCAAAATGTCATTTCATATCAAATTAGTAGACTTTCTTTGAAAAAAACATATCAGTGGTGCCTGATGGGAATACCCGTCCGCTATTTCATTAAACTGGATCGTTTTCGCCTGGTTTGTGCCCAGATGTATTGGGGGCGAGCTATACTCTCATTGAACAGGCAAAGTTCGCAAAACTAACAACGTTGTTATTTGCCAATATCAATTAACATGATCCAAGGGTCGAACATGAATTGTTCATAACGGATCGATAACTGGCCTCACTTTCTAGCTAGTAAACCAGCGGAATTTTTCATAGGTTTTGCGTTGTTAATAGAACAACCGTGAATTTAGTGTCACCCCCCTTGCTTCTACGTAGCGGGTTGTGCTCCTATATATACATTTGATAGCAAAGGCGGAACAACACGAGACTGTTGTGCATCAAATTTTTCTTTTTTGTTCAACTATGTGATTATATTGTAAATGTTTCCGTCGTTGAATATTTTTTTCTTCGTGAAATACTTTCAAAATGTTGTTTTTGAAAACATATTAGCATTTTTAAATGCGCATTTATAGATATAACCGAAGTACACTGATTGAAAATCACTCAAAACTTATTATAAAGTGTGTGAATTCTAGCCTGCTATTAGGTATATACCCAGCAAACACAAAACGTTTTGATCCGCTTTAAATGGGTTCTATTTTGGCGTTTGGATTTGGTAAAAACATCATCTTTAAACCACAACCCGTACCATTAAATTTCAACACCTACCCATATACCCCAACACATACCCGTTAACCCCAGCACATACCCTTAAACTCCAGCACGTACCCGTAAACCCAAACAAGTACCCGTAAACCCAAATACGTACCCTTGAATCCTAACCTGTTACTTTAACCAGAGAAACACCAGCGGTCACGTGACGACCACGGAATAAACCAGTGGCTCCGAGGGCTTGTGGATGCAAGCCACAGGATACCACAGCTCTGAATATACTGGGCTTGTTTGGGTTTACGTGTATGTGCTGGGGTTTGCGGGTATGTGTTGGGGTATACGGGTAGGTGTTGAAATGTAATGGCACGGATATTATGGTTTAAAGATTATGTGGTGAGGATTAGAATTAAGGGATGTGGATTAAGGGTACCGGCTGGGGTTTCACAAAAGGTCATCCAATTTCGAAAACAGGACGTTGATTCAATACATACCCTTAAAACCCCAATCCATAATCACATATAGCCTTAAACCTCAACCCGTACCCGTGTACCCCAACACATATCCGTAACCCCTAACAGGTACTTGTAAACCGAACATGTACTCGTCAACCCCAACCCTTCCCCTTCAATTTCAAAACATGTATTCTTAAACCACAACCCGTACCCTTAAACCACAACACGGTTCCTTAAACAATAACCCATACCCTTAATTGAACCCCTTAACCACAACTCTTTCCTTTCAACCCAACACGTTCCCTATAAAACCCCAACACGTACCCTTAATTTACCTCCCAATGAGCTATCCTAAAACCCCAACACGTATACATAATTATATCCGAACACGTACCCTTAAACCTCAAACCGTACCCTTAAACCACAATAACTCTCTTTCCGCAAAAAAAAATGACTAAAATAAAAACCCACAAAATGAAACCCACGATGCGCAACTTTTATTAAATAATTTTCATTAATTTTATTAACAATTATTACTATAGCAATTTCTCTTGTAAATCTTGCAGACGTACATCAGATATCGTATACATTACAAATTCAACCCATTTCATTTCAAAAGTTCGCTATTTAGTATCAAACGAACCTTGCTTTAAAACATCACAATGAAATATACATCAACAAATCTCATGCTTTGATGCGTTCCCATCGAGAAGCGGATACAAATTCACACACATTTCCTTCACAAACCTTTCTTCTCGTATTATGTTTAAAACCTCTTTCATAAATAAACCACATCTTTGGCTTTTAAAAGACAAATATGTGGTGTAATCAAGAAAATCGGTCTCATGTCGTTCATATGTAAAAACAAACATTGAAATTGGACAACCAGTTCAAAAGATATGAACAGGTAAAGAGTTTCCAAAACAATAGGAAACAAAAGGAAATGTTCCCTTTGTTTGGCTGTATCTTAAAATCAAAATTTTCGACTGATTTTGCTTGACCACATCACATATGAGTGTAGAAGAAGGTTCTTTATTATAATATTGACATAGTCTAAAGATATATACTACGACAATGTGTTTTACCAACAAATTGAAGGGGCCAACCTTTTTTATGGAGGATTTCGAACAGAAGGCCTTCGCTTCATTTCACACACCCCTAAATTTTGGGGTCGTTTCGTGGATGATACCATTGTGATCATTGATAAGAACTTGATCGACGAGTGTACCGAACACATCAATAACCAACATCCCGCTATCAAGTTTACCTTGGACAAAGAGTAGGAAGGCTGCTTACCGATGCTTGATGTATCGGTGTCGCGAGATGATGTGGGCAATCTGAGCTACAAAGTGTACTGTAAACTAACAAATACGGACCAGTATCTGGGTTTCTCGTCCAACCATCCACTTCAACACAAACTTGGAGGAAGAGCGGACACAAGAACTTAACAAGATTAGTAGATCCCTGTCCATTTGTGGCTATGAAGACTGGAGCTGGGATACTGCCAGAAAGAAACGAGAACATAAACCTCAGTTCAAGAAACAATCAAATCAACCTAAGGGGAGTGTCTCCTCCCTTACATTCAGGGACTCCGGGAGTCCATTCAGCGGTATGTTCATATCTGTTAGTCTAGTTATGGTTACATTATGTTCTGCAAAATGTAACAATAGATATTGTTTATCAAGATATGTAGTTTTACATCAAATACTTACCATAGTTACTTACTTACCATAGTTATCATAAAATAGTTTTACAATACTGACGAGGTCATAATATACTTAATTATACCAAATTTAAAACATTGACACAAATAAAGTTACGATCACATTTAGCAAATACGACATACTCGTTTATAGTCTAGATACGGTAAAATTATGTTCTGCAAAATGTAACAATAGTTCTAATAATTTGTCGATACCATACTTAGTTTTACACTTGATACGACAATAATCGGCAGATAACATTCGACACTGCTATCGTTAAAAGACATCACTTGACGTTGCTATTGTTATAGAAAAATTAATTAATTCGTGTACATCGTGGAACATACTCTTTGCGTGGCTGTGCGTAGTAAGCTGTTGTACGCAGATAACCTCGCAATATGGACGCGTAGAGTAGCGCTGTACGCTCGTGTATTAGCATGATTAGTCGCGGAGCAACAAGCGTAGTTGAATGTTCCACGATGTACACGAATTAAATAATTTTTCTATAGTAGATAGCATTTAATTGATTACTATCTTCAGTATATTAACATTTGCCATTGCTTTCTTCAGTAGGCAGCATTTGACAATTACCCCTTTCCGTAGATTATATTTAACAATAATTACCTTCAGTAGTAAAGATAATATCACACTTAGCAAATACGACATACATGTTTAGTCTAGTTCAATGCTGGATCTTCAGCATACACCAATTGACATTACTATCTTCAGTAGATATCATTTGGCTTGCTATCTTCAATAAATACCATTGCTTTCTTCAGCAGATAGCTTTGTTGTCTTCAATAGATAGTATTTGATACTGTGATTGGGTTATTCCTTCATGTAATTTTACACGAAATTAGGGCCAGGGTTAGGGTTAGGGTTAAGGTTAGGGTTAGTTTAGGGTTAGGATTAGGGTTAGGATTAGGGTTAGGGTTAGGATTAGGGTTATGATTAGGATTAGGCTTAGGGTTAGGGTTAGGATTAGGGTTAGAGTTAGGATTAGCTTACACGAAATAATTACATGAAGGATCGACCTGTGATTGTTAGCAGATAACAATACTTACTATCTTCAGTATATAGCATTTGCCACTGCTGTCTTTAGTAGATAATATTTGCCACATCACATTTAACAATAATTACACTTTTCAGTATCACATTTAACAATAATTACAATTTTCAGTAAGACATTGCTATCTACGGTGGGTAGCCTTTGGCATGGCTATCATCAGTCATTAGACGGTGCCATCCTCTGCAAATAGCATTTACAATTGCTATATCCAGTCCAAAATGTAACAATAGTTCTATTAATTTTTACAGTTTTACATCCAATACTGCCGATCGATAATATACATAATGTTACAAAATTCAATATATTGACACAAGTAAAGATAGGGTCACGCTTCACAGATACGACATATTTGTTAGTATAGTCAGAATTATATTATGTCATATATTAATATGTACAGAATGTAACAATAGTTGTATTAATTGATCAAGATACACAGTTTTACATCCAGTACTGATGGTTGATAGCATACTTCATTTTACAAAATTGAAAACACTGACACAAGTAAAGATAAGATCACTCTTAGCAAATACGACATTTATTACCTGTTGTCTAGTTACGATTGCAATGCTGGTATCTTTCGTAGACATCACTTGACACTGCTATCTTCAGTAGATAATATTTAGCTTATAACTATCTTCAATAAGCATCATTGCTATCTTCAATAGATATCATTTGACACAGCTATTTACCATTGCTATCCTCTGTAGATAATATTTGCCGGTGGTCTCTTCAATAGATTTAATATATTTAGCAATAATTAGTATATTCGGTAGTAGTGCCAAATGTAACAATAGTGCTATTAATTTATCGAGATGATAGTGTTACATCTAATACTGTAAATCGATAACATACTTAATTTCATATAATGTAATACATTGACACAAGTAAAGATACGATCACACTTAACAAATATGACATATTTGTTAGTCTATTCACAGTTAAATTCTGTTATAATATAATATGTACAGAATGTAACAATAGTTATATCAATTTATCAAGCTACATAGTGTTACATCCAGTACTGATGATTGATAGCATACTTTATTTTATAAAAAATTGAAAACACTGACACAAGTACAGATAAGATCACGCTTAGCAAATAAACAATTCTTACTATATAGCATTTGCCATTGCCTTCTTCAGGAGATAATATCAGCCGGTGATCCCTTCAGTAGATCACATTTAACAATAATTACTATCTTCAGTAGATAGCATTAAACATTGCTATCTGCAGTGGGTAGCATAGTGGTTATCATGCAGTATATAGCATTTGACAGTGCTATCTGCTGTATATATCACTTGCCATTGCTATCTTCAATGTAACAATAGTTCTACTAATTTATCAAGATAATAGTTTTAAATCCTATACTGTCGATCGATAACATACTTAATTTTACCAAATTTAATACATTGGCACAAGTAAAGATACGACCACACTTAGTAAATACAACATATTTGTTAGTATAGTTACGGCTATAATGTGCAAAATATATCAATAGATCAATCAATATATCAAGATATATACATGTAGTTTGACATCCAATAAATGACAATACATTGACACAAGCGTACTTAGCATCCTCGAGAGAGTGACGTCAGTACTCTCTTGGAGTTACTTTGTGCTAGTACCGATATGCCGGCTTTGATCTCGTCAGTTGAATTTCAGTTTTCCGAGATTTATTGTATCAGTATAGGTTCGTTTATCGTCACTGACTTACCTTAAAACATAATTGCAATAAGGAGAATGTTAGTATGATAAACACAAATAAAAACGTTTTGATAATAACAGTAAAGAAAACTTGACAACTTGCTGCCAAACATTCGAACGTAATGATAATGATAATAAGTCTGGGCACAAGGTTTAAGATCAAAGAAAGCAGCTTTTGCCGCCTGCCTTGAGACCAATAACCCCGACGTGGTTATTGGCACGGAAAGCTGGCTTAACAGTTCTGTTCAAACTTCTAAAGTTTTCCCTCAGAACTTCTCTGTTTTTCGTAAAGATAGAGTGAACCAGAGGGGAGGTGGAGTGTTTATTGCCATCAGGGAAGATATTATTGGTACTCATGCAATTGACCTAGACAGTGATTGCGAAATCGTTTGGGCCCAGGTTCAGTTGGAAGGAAGCAAATCCATATTATTTGGAGCCTTCTACCGCCACCCAGACGAAAGAAGCCTGGACTATTTAGTTCAGCTAAGGCAGTCTCTATCCAAAATCAATCCAAATAGAGGGACCACAGTGTGCCTCGCAGGGGACTTTAATCTCGGAGACATAAACTGGGATACTCTATCCCTTAAGCCGGGATGTAAGAAACCAACCATATTCCGTCAACTTTTGGACATTGTGCAAGATTTGTCCTTTGAACAACTGGTTATAAAACCTACCAGGAAACAAAACATCTTGGATCTCTTCATGACCTCCCACCCAACACTTGTCAATCAAAGTGAAGTCATCCCGGGTGTCAGCGATCATGATGGGATCCCTGTTATTGATATGGAAACAAGACCCTCCATACATAAACAGAAAAAAAGGAAAATCTTCATGTACAATAAAGCAAATATGACAGAACTCAAACAGGAGCTTAAGACACTTTGTGAAAATATCGTTGAACAAGCCAAATTAGCTAACACCACAGTAAATAGCCTCTGGACATCCTTTAAAGGAGGGATCCACGAGGCAATGGACTCACACATACCAAGCAAAATGGTTGGAAAGAAACATCACACACCATGGATAAACCAAACAATCAAAAGGTTCCTAAGAAGAAAACAAAGAGCTTATAATAAAGCAAGGAAGACAAATCTTCCCGAGCATTGGGACAATTTCAAAAACAAAGGAAATTTGTCCAGAAAGAAACTAAGAAAGCATACTGGGAGTACGTAAAATCACAATGCCTTGAATCTCCTAAGCAGTTTTGGAGTTTTGTTAACAAAATGAAAAAAGACAACTCGGGCATTGCTGCCCTGAGGAGTGATGGGAGATTAGTCTCGGACAATTTTCAAAAAGCAGAAATGCTTAATGCCCAGTTTGAGTCAGTGTTTACCATTGAAAAACCCATGGATGACTCCCACACTTTACCCACCCAATACCCTGATATTTCTGAGATCGTGTTTACCACCCCTGGGGTATTAAAACTGCTTAGTGAGATTAAGGTAAACAAAGACTGTGGTCCAGATGAAATTCCTGGTAAGATTTTGAAAATGGCAGCGGAAGAGCTTGCACCCGCCATAACCACCATATTTCAATATTCTTACGACCATGGTTCACCACCAAATTAAGTATGTTATTGATTGGCTCATGGCAAATATTTCTCCTATACATAAAAAAGGAGATAAAACTTGCCCGGGCAATTACCGCCCAGTATCACTGACCTCGGTGACTTGTAAACTTTATGAACACATACACCTTGAGGTCCACAAAATCCTTACAGAAAAGCAGCACGGCTTTAGAGCCCGCCATTTATGTGAGACCCAGTTAGTGCAAACAGTGCACGATTTAGCATACACACTGGAGAAACAACAACAAACCGACCTCATTGTGATGGATTTCTCAAAAGCCTTTGACACGGTTCCGCATCAAAGACTTTTGAGAAAGCTATCACAATGTGGGATTACTGGAAACATCCATCATTGGCTAAATAAATTTCTTACTACAAGAAAACAGAGAGTAGTAATTGCAGGTGAGAACTCAAACTGGGTGGAAGTAAAATCAGGTGTCCCCCAGGGGACGGTGGTAGGTCCCTTGTTGTTCTTGCTCTACTTGAATGACCTACCAGCCACCCTGAAGTCAAATGTGCGTCTTTTTGCGGACGATTGCGTAGTATATAAAACCATAATTACCAAAAAGGACACACACATGCTGCAACAAGATATGGAGTCACTTGAAAAGTGGCAAAACACATGGCAAATGGCATTTAATGCCAGCAAATGCTTTCTGCTACGCATCACTCATAAAAAAACCCCAATTATCACAGAGTATAAACTTGGCGAGGAGGTTCTAACTGAAACCCAAAGCCATAGTTACCTAGGTGTTGAAATAACAAGTGATCTAAGGTGGAATGCACACATAAACAACATAACAGCAAAGGCTAACCGCCAGTTGGGCTTCATTATCGTGCCCAAAAGAATTAAAAGCTCAGGCTTATACAGCCTTGGTCAGACCTCAGCTCGAGTATTCGTCCACAGTTTGTGATCCGCATACAGGAGAACTAAAACAGCAGCTTGAATCCATCCAAAGAAGAGCCGCAAGGTTTGTTATGAGAGACTACAGAAAAACTAGTAGTCCAACAAGTATGATGGCCGAACACGAGTGGGACACTTTAGAACTCAGACGCAAAGCAGACAGACTCACCCTCATGCACAAAATCACCAGTGGTCAGGCAGCCATTCCGGAGCAAACGTTTCTGCAGCCTGTCAGACGTCACTCCAGAAATCTCCACTCAAAAGCCTTCCAAAGACCAACGGGCAAGAAAGACTGCTGGGTTTACTCATACTTCCCCAACACAACCAAAGATTGGAACCAGCTTCCTCAAACCATAGTCGACATTACAGAAACCAAAGTATTCAAGAAAGAAGTCCTTAAACACCACCAAAACACAGCTCGAAACAACTAGCATCTGACGTTCTGCGCACAATACCCTTCTCGCCTGGCTTTGTAGAAAGTGTTGAGAAGTATTTAACCAGAACCAGAACCAGAACCATAATATTGTGCAAGAATGGTTGACACAATATGTTATACAATAACATTTTGACAACATTTTTAAAAAGCTGTTGTGGTGTTTTTTGATATAAAACATTTTAATTACGTCACCATGCCCTTTACATAAGGCGATATTTAAATGCTATTAAAACGTTGACCAAAACCAGTTTATAACACGCTTATAACGTTTTAAAAATATTTGTGTGTTTGCTGGGCGGCCATTATTCTTGTATTAGGTTAAGTTCCAAGGTTTGCACAATCTCAAAGCCATGATTAAATTGACATCAACTGGAACTAATTTTAAATTTTAACAATTTTAAAAGATAACAATTACCTCTCCTCAATTCTCAAAATCAAAAAAGCAGCGTAGCTTTACAAGTTGCGAACGACATTCACATATCGCATAAACTGCATTGTCCAATCATTTAATTTGATTTTTTAATGTAACATCCTGGAATGGATCGCGATTAATATCAAAGATACGCGAGATTGATAGCTTTTTAAAGCGATTGCCATTCGCTTAAAAAAGGGAAGGCTCATTATCGCGCAAATATCGGATCAAATTCTTTGGAAATGATACATTTTGGCTTGTAAGTATTATTAAGAATTTGCAGACGATTCTTGTGGACCTAGCGTATTATGATATAATATTGCGAACAACATAACAAGTACACTATACGTACCACTATAATACATTTTAAGATAAGAGTAAAATAATTATGTAAACCTAAAACCACAACAAACATAAATTAATGTTTCATTGTTGATTAATGAGGGCTCTTTCGTTTACGCATGCGCATTTTATTTATTGACTTATCTATCTCAACATCTATCTGTCTAACTATCTGTCTAACTATCTACCCAATTATTTATTGTATTCATTTATTTATCACAATTGTGTATTTATCATGTCCATTCTGGCACTTTGAATCTTAGGAGTTCAAGGCTCGTGCATTATACGCATCAACATCTCATCATGTTTGTCAAGATTCTAAAGTTTCAGCGGATTGAACAATTTGGCCCTTTTTTCGATTAAGTTGAATTTGTAATTCAATATCCCTTTTCATATTTCGTTTTTCAGCCCTTTTCTTTCTATAATCAAAAATGAGATCAACAATGGTGTGCAGATAGGGATTAATGGCAGAATTAATGGGCAAAACAACTATAACACACCAAGCAAATACCGATGGGGTAGAATAATCGCCCTGGTTTGAACTAAGATCCCGAGTAAGATTATCGGAGACCAACAGATGAGGGCTCTTTCGTTTACGCATTTAATGACGGCTCTTTCGTTTACGCATGCGCATTTTATTTATTGACTTATCTATCTCAACATCTATCTGTCTAACTATCTGTCTAACTATCTACCCAATTATTTATTGTATTCATTTATTTATCACAATTGTGTATTTATCATGTCCATTCTGGCACTTTGAATCTTAGGAGTTCAAGGCTCGTGCATTATACGCATCAACATCTCATCATGTTTGTCAAGATTCTTAAGTTTCAGCGGATTGAACAATTTGGCCCTTTTTTTCGATTAAGTTGAATTTGTAATTCAATATCCCTTTTCATATTTCGTTTTTCAGCCCTTTTCTTTCTATAATCAAAAATGAGATCAACAATGGTGTACAGATAGGGATTAATGGCAGAATTAATGGGCAAAACAACTATAACACACCAAGCAAATACCGATGGGGTAGAATAATCGCCCTGGTTTGAACTAAGATCCCGAGTAAGATTATCGGAGACCAACAGAAGAAATCTGTGACAACGATGGCAGATACTTTGGTTGTGAGCTTTATCTGTTGTTTCATGCCAAGGGCATTGCCAGATTCCTTGGAGGATTTTTTAACAGCCTTTACTATATGAATGTAACAGACGAGTATTATCAGGTAACACACGCCGTTAAGGCCAAAGAAAACAGCTATTGAATAAAAGAACCCATTAGAAAGATCCTTGAATTGGGTATTAATATATTGATCATAGGTAAAATCTATCGGGAGTTCGCCGTCTGGATCGATATTACTATCAAAGGTAAAATATTCAGGATCGATTTCTGCAGTGGAATACATTGGATGTCAAAGCTAGGGGCAGACCAATACAAACATGAGAATTGTCATAAAATTTAAAATTGATTCCTGACAAAGCTGATGGAATAGTTCCTAATGCAATTGAAATGGTCCATGTCAAAATCGCAACAATTGTTGCAGATTTCTTTCTTAATTTGTGAGTAGAATAAGGAAACCTGATTGAAATGAACCTGTCTATGCTTATCAATGTCACAAAGAACACAGAGGCTTCACTTGATATTATTGATAAAGCTCCTGCGATTTTGCAGGTTATGCCAGATCTCCAGGTTTCGGATTGCATTGGAAAGCGGTCACCGAAATATAAATCAGCTGAAGGAATGATCATAAGATAGATCCCCATAAGAAAATCTGATATAGCAAGATTGCTCAGCAATAGTGCATTCACTTTATTTTCTGAGCCCTTTTGTTTGTGACAATTAGCACGAAGAGATTTCCTCCAAGTGCATTTAAACCAATGAGCCACATTATCACTGCCAATGTCCTATCAGAAAGCAGCCTATCACATGTAAGACATGGGGATCTACTTGCTGCGGCAATACATTTGATATGATCAGGGACGTAACAATTACATATTTCATGCTGACTAACAAGCAATCGTAACCTATATGACTGGGAAGAAAACGAATCGCGAGTTATTCTGGTTAGCGGGTTGTTAATGACACTTAAGGAACGCAGGCGAATCAAGTTATTTATGTTTGGAATTTCCTTCAATTTATTTGCTGTCAAATCAACCAATTGTAGACTGCCCATGTCTTTAAATATGTCATTATCTAACTGTGTCAGATAATTATTTGACAAAACAAAAATTTTCAAATTCACTACATTTTCCACCACATTTTCATTCAACGATCGTAATTGGTTAGAGCTAACATAGAGTTTTGTCAAAAGTACCATGTTTTTGAAGATACCACGAGGTAATTCGGTTAACTTGTTATCATCAATATGAATAAAACGTAATTGGTGAAAAAAGAATTTGTTGAATAAATCCGCATCGAATGTAAGAAAATTATTTCCATTCAATGACAGTCTGTCCAAATAGCGTAATTCTTTAAATTCTTTATGTAAGGAAGTCAATTGGTTTCCGTTTAAGTAAAAATATTTCAAAAAAGTCAACGAATTTTTACCACCAGATATTGAACTCAAGGCATTGTTTTCAACTGAAAGCAGGACACGATTTTTGATTCCGCGGAAAACGCTCGCGTTCAGACTAACTAGTTTATTTCGATCGAGGTATAGGTAATTCAAACTTTCCAAATCTGAAAATATCCCGTCAGGCAACGAAATCAAGAAATTATCGGTGAAATTGAGATCTCTAAGATTTTTCAAACCTTTAAACACCCCATCAGGCAATGAAATAATGAAATTATCAGAAAGCCAGAGTATTTGAAGATTTGTCAAATTTTTAAACATCACGTTAAGTTCGGAAATCTGATTTGAATCTAGGTAGAGATACCGTAAATGTATAAAATCTTGAACTATCCCATCAGGTATACTATTTAAAGAATTGTTAGAAAGTCGGAGGGTATTAAGATTTTTCAAACTCACACCGGGTAATTTAATTTCTGATATACGATTTCCGTCGAGATTCAGTTGTTCCATGTTAATCAGATACTGAAATATCTCAACTGGCAATGTGCCCCATAACGTAGAAGAAATCTCGAGATTCGTGAGATTGTTCAAACCTTGCAACATTCCGACATTTAGATCTGGTATATTATTTCCACTAAGGGTCAATACTTCCAAATTAATAAGACCTTGAAATATCCCGTCAGGTAATGTGCTCAATAAATTATCAGAAATGCTGAGCCCTTTGAGATTATTCAAACTTTGGAACAATCCTACATCCAGACCTGATATTTGATTTAAATCAAAGTTTAGATACTCTAAATGTATCAAATGTTGAAACATCGCTCCAGATAATGTACTTATATCATTTTGGTCAAGAAACATGGTATTCAGACTGTTCAAACCTTTGAACATTTCTCCATCTAGATGTGATATCTGATTTTTGGAAAGATACAAATTGTTCAAATTAATTAAGCCTTGAAATATCCCACTTGGTAATGCACTTATATCATTTTGGTCAAGATCCAGGGTATTCAGATTGTTCAAACCTGTGAATGCTTCTCCATCTATATGTGATATCTGATTTTTGGAAAGATACAATCTAATCAAATTAGTTAAGCCTTGAAATATCCCACTTGGTAATGCACTCAACAAATTGAAATCAAGATCGAGTTCATAGAGATTGTTCAATCCTTGGAACATTCCTACGTTCAAATCTGATATCTGATTTCTGCGTAGTGGCAGCCACCAATTCAAATTTATCAAATCTTGAAATATCCCAGAAGGTAATGTACTGAATAAATTGTGATCAAGGTAGAGATAATTGATAGTGTTCAACTCTTTAAATATCCCAACATGCAATGTACTCGATACATTATCGCTAAGTTCGAGTGTTTCTAGTTTGTTCAAACCTTGAAATATCCCAACATGCAATGCACTCAATAAGTTACCATTAAGATTGAGTGTTTCTAGTTTGTTCAAACCTTGAAATAACTCATCAGGTAGTGAACTCAATAGATTGTCACGTAAATTCAGCCATGTGAGGTTGTTCATACCTTTGAACATTAATGTGTCTAGTTCTGATATCGCAGCTTTGACGAGATTGGTGGCTTTCAAACTGATCATATCTTTTTGAAATAACCCATTGAGTAATGTATTTAATGCGCGCTGATTGTCATAAACCACCAATGTATTAAGGTTAGTTAAACCAATGAACATTTCAGCATTCAACTCCTGTATTCCATTCCCATCTAGAGTAGGATATGTCAAATGTATCAAATCTCGGAATATTTTATCGGGTAATGTATTCAAGTAATTGTAAGCTAGATTTAATACCTCGAGATGTTTCATACCTTGGAATACATTTACATCCAGATATGATATCTTAGAATAAGAAAGGCGGAGGATCTTCAAATTGATCAAATCTTGAAATATCCCACCAGATAATAAACCGAAAAACATTTGCATGATCAATAATCATCCTTGTGAGATTGTGCAAACCTTGTAACATCAGTTTGTCCAATTTTGATATGGGATTTCTGGTGAGGTCTAGGGATTTTAAATTTGTCAAATCTTGAAATATTACATGAGGTACTGTGCTTAACGAATTCAAATAAAGCTGCAGTGTTTTGAGATTGTGCAAACCTTTGAAGCATTCTACCTTCAGTTCTGATATGCGATTTCTAGTGAGGTCTAGGGTTTCCAATTTGTTCAAATCTTGAAATATTTCATCAGGTATTGTGCTTAACAAATTTACACCAAGCCGCAGTATTTTTAGATTGTACAAACCTTGGAAGAATTCTACCTTCACTTCAGATATCTGATTCAAACGAAGGTTAAGTTGTTCCAAATACGACAAACTCCAAAATATTTTTGGATTTAGCAAATTCAGAAGATTATTCTCCAGATTTAATACCTCTAAATATTTCAAGTCTTGAAAAAATTTATCAGACACTTGCACAATTGCATTTCCGTATAAATCTAAACGGGTTGTGTGAAGTTGGTAGGTGATCACATTCGTGCTGTTTTGACCATGTGTGCAATCTTCATACACTACTTCTCTGGCACCAAGATAAGCTGCACAGTTATGGGGAAACTTAAGCTTACACTTATTATATATTGTATATTGTGGATCACACATAACTTTGTTGTTGTATCCTTTAACATTATTACACTGATGTTTACTTACTGCGTTACCATGCTGATCTTTCTGAACAGTTTCTTCTTCAGGGCATCCGAGTACGTTATCATTAGCACGCGCCTCATCTATGTAAAGACTTCTATTACCTTGCAAATTAACTCGAAAACTTGACTCGAATAATATTGAACTACACGTTTCTGGTTGTACATTGAATACTACATACTTATTCTTACACTCTTTTAAGCCTCCATCTCGTTCAATATAAAGGAATGTCGGTTGTGTAGTGTCATTATATCCGTGTATTTGTAGCTCAGCGACGGTTCCTTGCGATGCCGTCACTTGAAGAATACATGTGTAATCCGCGCTTCCTTGGAAGAAAACTCCCCCTTCGGTCTTTTTATCAACAAAACATGGGTGGGTTTCATTGAGAGGCACATCCCAAAGAGGTTCCACCAACAACTGAGCTGCAGCGGTCATTCCATTCATCACCGTGTTGTTATTAAACGACATGGTCATGATGATGACAGAAAGTTTAAGGATAAAACAGAAACAATTACGTTTGCTTACACCCGCCATTTCGGCTTGGTTGTTTAGATCGCTATGCCAAACTTGCAAGAAATGAAATCAGTAAACGTTATACAATCATGTGTTCGGAATGAATGTAGATTTTGAAACCGTTACGTTGATCCTTTTAGCTTAGAACAAATCATAAAAATGGCACAATTCTGCTGAAAGAATGTACAATTGTGTATCTTGGATAACTTGTTCTGTTCTATGCGAATGCATATGCGACACTGCATAAACGCAGAACGTGTTGAATAAAAACCAACGAACTAGCCCATGTAGGTCGGGACATACGAAACTTCGCTCATAACAAAGTTATTCTTAAAAAAATATCCACGAAGCGCAATTTCATTGCTCTTGTAAGAAGAAGAATAAACAAAGGCTCTTCGGACAATGGACTTTGTTTTGTGATTTGTTGAACTCAACTACGGTATGTGTCAGAAAGTTTTATAAGTTCGTTGGTCTACTAAAAGCTAATGTTTCTGAACATTGTAACATGAAATATGCATGTGCTCTCCCCCGGCTGCGGGCTCTTCTGTCGGCGATCCTCAATTTAAATATCAGTATGACGGAACAGCGAAAAGATAGAACTCGGATATATCGATAAGACTCTGACGCTAGTTGAAGGTATGTAGATGCCTACTAGAAACAGAAATCAACAAGCAAGAGCAAGGAAATCGTCACGTTAGAAATAAAAACACATCTTATTGAGGCGCAGTGGCTAAGTTCATCCTGAAATTCACAATCCATCATTTCGAATATCTCGCGTTTGATGTTCGTGGTTCAATACCATGCTGACCATATCGTACAAACCGTTATTATAGAGTGGACAACAATTGAAAATGTATCTCGTTTCCTCTAACGACACGCTGGTGTTCATTTGTGAGGTCAAATTTGGCCCAAAAATAACGGTTTTTGACCCACTTCTTTTGCGTGCATCCTAAAAAAAAAAAATTCTTGGGCCAATTTTTTAAATTAATTTTAAAAACTAGATCAAAATATCAAGGACCCGTTTTGGGCCAATATGGCATTTTGGCCCAAATTTGACAGATGAACTTATCAAGTCTTTGCCATTCTAAATATGTATACTTTTATATACTTTAGACCAACAATTTAGAAGTTATGAGGCCCGAAAGTTTCCATAATTCCAGGGTTCAGACCAACCTTAAAATATTGTTAACACAATTATTAGTTCTGACGCTACAGGCGTATTTATAACAGTTACGCTACTCTTTGTGCAGTCTTTAGATATCCATTGATATGCAACACGATATTAACATAAGCTTTCCAAACTTTTGCTGAGGAGTTTATTAAACTTAAGATGTACACTGTGTTTTTTAATATTAAATGGCTAGTTGTTTTTTTTAATTTGCTGGCCACAGCTACCGCGTGACTCTAGTATCTAAAACTGTAGTCATCTGTGATGTCTTTTTTAATAAAGAGTCCAAACCTGCGACCGGATATAGTGGTATCATTGATTATGCCCAAGCAACAAAATGGCATTATGGATATTTTAAGTAGCAATTAATTTGCTTCGAGTACTTTTCAATAACAATTTGTTCTCTTAGTGTATAATTATCGTAATGATTTTAAGCTTCAAGATCTCCTCTATGCTGTTTATTAATAACTATTTTGGTACTCAACAAGATGGTCAGTCGCCTCTATGCTGGTTATTAACCGCTAGTTTCATAGCTTCTTTCAAATATACTTATTACTTTACTTTCGATAGCGAGTTGTCTATTTGGTTAAAACACTATTTTGTTTAAAATGATGTGCCTATTATATTTTCGTTTTTTTATCACATAATAATGCCTTATAATATGCATTTACGCACCATGCTTTATTATACTATACTAATTATCTCATAATATATAGTAGAAACTACTATTTCACATTATAAGGGACAATTCATTAGTTTTCCCGGAGGAGGCCAGTATCAAATAGTAAGAAACTACAGTAAAACTGATGTACCCCATTTCAAACTAGTGAAAAGGTCATTAGACTCCTTATGATATTTAAAAAAAAGTCATACCCCCCTTTTTTATTAATATGATACATTAAAATAAGCAGTGAAATACTCCTTATGATATAGAAAAAAATGTCATAATTCTCCCCTTTTATAATACATTTATAATATAATCCATTATTGCAAGTAGGGGTGATTATGTTTCTCAAAGTAAGCAGAGATTACTTGAAACGTTCTATGGGGATGTGGGGTTGGGGTGCATGGGTGGGGACGTATGGGGTGTTAGTGGGGTACGTGCGTACGGGGGTACGCTTGTGATCTTGTTTTCTCTGTTTGTATACATACACAAAAATGTACATTGTAAAATGTACATGTAGGTAATAGAAAAAAAATAGCTCGATCAATCATCGATATCGATGCTTGGTCAATCCGTATTATTTATGAAATCAATTTTTGAATACTGTTAATTGTGATTACATATGAATCTTTGCCTGTATTAATTGACCAATATAAATTTAACCTTAATTATGATGGATTAGTTGATATTTTGTTTAAAAATCGAACAAATTTGGTTCTGGTGCCTATCGTTTAATGTTGATGACATTCGCATTACCTGATCAAGTCGTATTTTGTTCTGAGGCATGCATGAAAAGAAACAACGAAAACTACAAATTCTTCACTCCCAAGAATATGTATGTACGTGTAAAACATACAGTAATCGATGACAAACAGTTGAGATCAACAAAATGGAAATATGAGGATGAAAAGGATCTAAGCAACTCATACTCCAAATCAAAATTGACCCGGGTACGTTATTTCCCCAAGTCAGCCTGATCAAAACGCAAACTGATTACGCCTCTGTGGTAACCTCTAACCGTTTCATCATTCATGCTACCCTCCCGCGGGTCCATGGAGAACGACTGGTAATGTAAATTATATAACACTAGGCGGTTACCCGTATTTGGCGGTTCTCGGCTGTTGCGATTACCTGGCTGATGGTGACTGTACTCACCAAGTTTTATGGCCATAGGACAGTTTTTACTAATTTGACCTCAGATGACCCCTTGTGACCTCGAAATGACCTTCTAAAATTTGGCTCTAAATGTTGACCGTACCCACCACGTTTCATGCCCAAATTATAGTAAGATTAAACAAACTAGATACAGATACATGGACCCTCCCAATCTGTAGAAAATTCCCATTCCACTTCCCAGCATTTTGTGGGAATTCACTTTTACCAATCCTGGGTCAGACGAGTTTTCTATATATCACGATATATGAAGTGGTTTTATACAATGAAAAACAAAAGCAATAGCATTACAAACCCTAATAAAACAAAGTCAAACATAAGAATAATTAAAAAAGAATAAAAATATATTTCTTTTGTTTTTAATTGTATTAAGAGGAAAATTACTAGAATTGAAAATAAGCATCTAAAAAATGCATGTCACTCCAACTTCCAAATGGTATTTCATGTTATATATACATCGTGTTACCAATGTGCATACCATGAAATCATGATTAATAAGGACATTCGAAAACTATCAATAGTATATGAAAAAACACATGGCCAGCCAGACTGTCCAGCCTGCAACATTAAAACTGGTTAAGGTTAAACAAAATCTGTTATGGCTTTGTCAGCTCAAAAAATATATTATCATCTTACACGTAAGAAAACATGCATACCAATCATGTGAAATAAAAAAAAAAAAAAAAAGTGTAAAAATGACCATTTTAGCTTATTTTGTCACCTTCAGTCAGCTCCTATTGTTAAATTTGTTTACCGATGCTTGGTAACAAATTTGATTGACAGGCAATAGCTTGTCACCTGTCATGCGCAACACAACTATCGCTATAAAACATACTATAAAGATGTCAGCCTCATGCAATTATACTGATCATCAGTTGCAAGCTCGACCCAAGATGCACTCGGCCTCAAAGACACTGCCCTATTGTAGCCAGAAAAAACCCGACCGGCCAGGTCAATATTTTTTGAGGCCTGTGATTGGTTGGGTGGGAGTGGGGCACCCAGGGGGAGTCGGTGGGGGAACATCCCCCACAGATAATTTTAAGGAATACATGGGAACAGCAAAGAGTCCTTAAAACCGGGCCTTAAAATGACTAAAGAGATAAGAAATTTACAAATTGGGATAAAAATTTGTCTTTTCGGCCTATCCCTCACACTAAAATCCTGGCCAATAACGGGCTGTGCTGGAGTTTGAGTGACAGAATCGTTTCGGGTAGGCCTATTACATTCATGTTTTATATACCACGAACGGCCGACGGGCTTGCGTTTCAAGATGTATTTGTTTGTAAGGCTCTGTTTAGTTAGTTCGTTGGGGTGGGTGTTTCATGTTTATTTTGTTTGTTTTAGCAGAGAAAATGGGGACATCTAAAGGCTGTGCAATAATTATGAGCCATGGGAGGGTAAAATTAGGGGTGGGGGACAAGAAATCATATTTCTTTATTTGCAAGGGTTAGGTGATTAATACTGCCATTAAAACAGCTGGAATAGGTGAAACAAGCAACAAGGAAATGTTATAAACATATTTTATCAAACAATAAAAGGAATTATTTATTATTAAAAGCTTGAAACAGTAATTTCCAGTAACTAAATAGCGCCACTAATTTTGTCATTAATAGATACATTTTATATACGAAAAACGCTATAAAAATGCTATAAAAGTGAATAATTTTGTAAAAGAGGGGAAATTAAAGTTGAGAATGACTCAAAAGCATCTGTATACATTAGCATGATATCACATTTAGCTGTTTAAGCCTAAAATTTGGTTGTACATGATGTTTTGTTTGAAAAACTAATAAATGATCCCATCAAACAACAGTGGATGGGAAGCAATTTTTGGCTGGCCGAGAGGAGGGGCAAGTGAATTTTGGCACACATTCTTGGGGCGCCTTTTAATAAAACACTCTAAAACACTCGCAACATGTATAAAGACCATTTAAAGTTTGTAAATTGACATCCCAAAAATTTGGCATGTGCAAGGGGGGGGACCAATTTTTTGGCGGGCCGAGAGGGGGGGTAGCAAGCGATTTTTGGCGGGCGGGGGGGGCGACTTTTGGTCTCATTTTCCCAACAAATTATACTCTTATCATACAGTGTATTCTGCATGTACATTATTACCCCCCCCCCCCCTCCCCCGTGTGGGCCCCCTCCCACATACCCGAAGAGGAGGAGGGGTCAAATATTTGATGAATTATTGTTTTTATATTGCGAATTTTAAAATGAAAATTCCTTAGAACCCTGCATTACTCGTTGATGGTCGATAAACGTCCCAATAAATCGGACTTAGTCACCGGTCAGTTCTACAGCATAGATATCCATGGCTAACGATGGTTAACTATGGAAACATGTTAAAGGACATCAAGAACATTTTCTAAGTTATTTATTTTGAGCTCTTTCGAGACGAGTAATGGATATATTCTGTAGATTTAGGTTTTGTCTGTGACTGCTAATGTGAGGCCGTCGTAGGTCGTACGGGGCTCAAACTCGGTGGGTGGGTGTAGTTCTGTCCTGGCAAGAAGAAGTTTATGTTCGTTAAGTCATCCGACCCGGGGCCCCCCAAGGGGTCATTTGAGGTCAAATGACTAAAAACTGCCATATGGGCATGAAACTAGGTCCTACGGGACTCAAACTCGGTGGGTGGGTGTAGTTCTGTCCTGGCAAGAAGATGTTCATGTTCGTTAAGTCATCCGAGCCCGGGGCCCCCCTCCCAGGGGTCATTTGAGGTAAAATGACTAAAAACTGTCATATGGGCATGAAACTAGGTCGTACGGGGCTCAAACTCGGTGGGTGGGTGTAGTTCTGTCCTGTCAAGAAGATGTTTATGTTCGTTTTAAAGTCATCTGACACCGGGGTACGCTCCCAGGGGTCATCTGAGGTCAAATTACTAAAAAGTGTCGTATGGGCATGAAACTTGGTAGGTACAGTCAACATTTAAAACAACATTTTTGAAGGTCATTTTGGGGTCATCCAAGGTCACCACGGGTCATCTGAGGTCAAATTAGTAAAAACTCATATATGGGCATGAAACTTGGTGGGTACAGTCAACATTTAGAGTTATAAGTTAAGATCATTTTGGGGTCATCAAAGGTCACCCAGGGGTCATCTGAGGTCAAATTACTAAAACTGTCGTATGGGCATGAAACTTGGTGGGTACAGTCAACATTTAGAGCCAAATTTTGGAAGGTCATTTTGGGGTCGCCAGGGGTCATCTGAGTTCAAATTAGTAAAAACTGTCATATGGACATGTCACCATCAGCCTGGTAATCGCGCCCAGCCGAGAACCGCCAAATATGGTAACCGCCTAGTCTATTTTAAAACTGATGCATCAATGACTATGTTCATCATGTCATTGTATCATTCTCACATACATTAGGAAATGAATTTGGAGAATAGAGGCCTTGCATGTGACATATCATCCCGTAAATATGGCGGACTACTCAAATGCATTCAACAAAAGCATGATTGCAATCAAATAGGTTGATGACAACATTTGATTGAATGGACTGCACTCCGCCATAACTACGGTGAAGGACACCGGCTCAAATCCTTTGTTTGGAGCCAATCGATAATTTCATGCAGGGCCTCTATACTTTCTGTTAATAAAATACTATGCTGACCTCACACTCCAGTAATTTCAGATCATTGAGCTCAGTAATACATCAAAGAACATACTGCAGTTACTGTCCGTTTTCCTATACACAATACACAGTGCTCTCACCATTGACGCGTGACCCCTACAAATGATGTATGTTGGCAGAATGGGCACTTGACTAGTTAACATCACTGTGTGAAAAATAACCAGCCAATATTTTATTTATTCTCCAAAACTTCTAGCAAATATATTTCTCTAACATGACCTAAAATTACAGCTAGGTTACATGTTCAGAAATGGTCGTACTTTTGTAAAATATGAGTGAGGGCAAGGCATAGCTAGCCAACTCCCCGTGTTATTTGAATGGAGATTTGACCGAAAATCATGGTATCGGACCGCTCACTTCTGAAGGATGCCACAAAAAACCCGGTAAAAGCTACATTTAAATTATTCTAAATAGGTTCTAGAAAATAAAGTTTTGTAACATGTCCTAAATTTTTAGCTAATTTAGGTGTTTGGAGAGGGTCGTACTTTTGTGTTTTAGGAAGGACATGTAAACGACAGATAACACCAAAAATATGAAGAAATTATTTCTAAACCGTGTTAAGTCAAAAATCATTATGTTGCTCATTTTCAAGAATGCTGGTTTACAAAAAGCACGACATTGTCTGATTTCGTGAACAAAGCCACACATAACATTGAGCGTGTTTATAGTGAGCCAGATTATCCGGTATTTAGAGTATAAGTACATCTTATACGGTATTGGTCGCCACTATAAACAGACCAATAGCGCTACTTGCCGCACATATTATACGGAACTGATATCCTTCGATATCGATGGATATTGCAGTATATTCATTCCGTATACGGCCACTATAAACAGAGAGGGATTAACGATACCGTTATTCAAGGAAGTGGAGCAGGGTTGTATAACTCTCCCAGCTCAAATTTATCACTGTAATAACACATCACCTACAAATATGGTACAATACTGTAGCAATAATGTTTAAAAATAGGCCGGTATCGTTGCGACGGCAAACTATTTGAAACTGTGAAAATATTTGTGCCTCCCACATTGCATTGCGGTGACCTCGAACACGCAGAGTTCAACCACCTCGTATTCAGAATAACGCTATTGGTTGCCACTATAAACAGCCGAGATAACGGATAAGTCACATTCCATTCTAATCCCATATGCGTAAAAGGATACCGTATAAATACCGTACACCACTATAAACACGCTCATCGTTTCCTTTCGTTTCCTTTGTAATCGGTTACCCAACTGAAGCTATGAATCCCGGCTATGAATAGGCCCTACCAGCTTTATTGCGATATCGCACATGAAAACAGTCACTTGTGCACAACCAGAGAAGATCCGATTTAATCAGTTGAGCTGTTTCAATGAGTGTTATCTTGGTTTAATAGCTTTTAATGGGGTTAAGTCCTGCAAAGGTCGAGATGAATTCTACTGTAGACATGACTGCATCATGATGTCTTCATTCATGAAAACAAATAGATAATCTGCATATCGGATGTGTGCACATGCTACATTATACACTTGTAGGGCTATGAGCGTGTTTATAGTGGTGTACGGTATTTATACGGTATCATTATACGCATATGGGATTAGAATGGAATGTGACTAATCCGTTATCTCGGCTGTTTATAGTGGCAATCAATAGCGCTATTCTGAATCCGAGGTGGTTGAACTCAGCGTGTTCGAGGTCACCGCAATGCAATGTGGGAGACACGGATATGGTGCCAATTTCAAACAGTTTGCCGTCGAAACGATACCGGCCTATTTTTTAACATTTTGCCACAGTACCGTACCATATTTTATAGGTGATATGTTATTACAGTGACAAATTTGAGCTCGGAGAGTTATATAACCCTGCTCCACTTCCTTGAATAACGGTATCGTTAATCCCTGTCTGTTTATAGTGGCCGTATACGGAATAAATATACTGCAATATCCATCGATATCGAAGGATATCAGTTCCGTATAATATGTGCGGCAAATAGCGCTATTGGTCTGTTTATAGTGGCGACCAATACCGTATAAGATGTACTTATACGCTAAATACCGGATAATCTGGCTCACTATAAACACGCTCATTAATGCAGTGACCAACCGGTGTTCACTCATGATTGACGTACTGATCATTATGTATGATTTAAACTCATAGGTTTGGGCAATTTGGGAGGGGGTGGGTTCAAAATGACCCCATAGGATTATACGGGGGTAAAAAATTTCAAATTGCTCAAATACCCCTTTCAAATATATCAAATTATTTAAATAAATGAATGAATGAATGAATGAATGAATGAATTGAATGAATGAATGAATGAATGAATGAATGAATGAATGAATGAATGAATGAATGAATGAATGAATGAATGAATGAATGAATGAATGAATGAATAAATGAAAAAAATTGAACAAATTGTAGCGTAGCATTAAAATCATAATAACCATTGCTGGCAGGCGGATTCGAACCAACGATATTGACATTACCAGTCTGATGCTCTAACACTGAGCTATGCTATCATTTAGTAATGAGGGTCAAGTTTTTAGCGTATACAGTGTTTGTCTGTGAAAATGCCGCCTTGTGAAATAAATAAATATAAAGTCTCAATTTTTAATTTAAATTTATTTGATAATTTTCTAACCTATATTTTCTTTAGAGCAGGGACAAATATTTCCCCCTTTTATCCAATTTGGCCGCTAAATAAGAATCTACTTCTTTTATTACTGATTTAATTCCGCGATTTGTTCCATTCAGCAATATCAAAGATTAATGTCAAGCATCTCACGACAGATATTTAGTTGGCTTAGTGGTTTTGCACAGTGCTTTTTAACCGGGAGGTACCGAGATCGATTCCCACCTCTGCCTGCAATTTTTTCAAGACTGGGAAATAATAACCTGACATTCGCCGCTGACATTCGTACTGCAGAAGCGGAGTTGTAACTTGTTAAACTTTGCTCCTTCCGTAAAAGGGTACATTATTTTGGCACTACATTATTTCTTTTTTTTTCCACATTGCTGGTAGGCCCTATTAAATATCAAATGGTCATAATTGGCGGTCACTTCAAATCATCGCCAACTGAACGAGGTTCAGGAATGTACTCTCATTGTTAATTGTTGGTTAATCCACCACTTGAACAGGACTTAACCAAAGCAAACAAAGACTTAAGCTTTTTTACGAATGCTATACATAAGTATATATAAGCTTATTATCCTCTTCAACAATAGGATTAAAGATTGGTGCTTGACTAGAATTACGTGCTAGTGTCATTGGTTATTGTTAAAAGGCAATAAGGTGTGTAATTGCAATATTTCCTCTGAATAGGAAAGACTCTCTACATCGAACCATGGATGCTGGTGGTTCGAATTAAGCCCGATCCTGACTCCACTTCGCAGCGGTATGCGATGCTGCGATGCTTTTCAAACATCTCAGCATCCCGCGATGAAATTAAAATGTACAGGTGGAGTCAGTATCGGGCTTTAGGAATAAAACCCAATTAGAAATGATGCGCTTGAGAATTCAACAATATAAATAATGGTAGCTCTATTATAATACACATTAATGATAAAATTCCAAAATATAATACTTCTCCACTATACTCCCAAAGAACGACACCAATGCCCGCCAATAAAACATTTTTTAATACATAAGCTTGCGTTGTGTTGGTATTTATTTGCACCGGCCACAGCGAATCGTGAGCTCAATGAGAGCAGGCACAATTATTATAATATTGTGAATCTTTTTTCTTACTCTACTTGTACAAACAATGCAGTGGGATCCTAGACTAATACAATGGGGAAGCCTAAAGCCTAAAAGAAAACAATCGCGGTAGGAGCGGGCTACGAAAACTCTTGAAAAAACTCCTGATTACTATTTTGGAGAAAAATTGAGAACGTACGATGACCCCTGGCTTTCTACCTCATGTCAACCTGGTGATTGAATTCTTTCCTCCCCGAACAATCAGTCAAATACCCACCCTGGATAACCGACAGAGGCAAAACCTTTTGAAAATACACATTAATTTTTTTTTTTTTTTTTTTTTTTGATTTAACAAAAAAATTTGAAAAAGCGTGTGTGCTGCGTGGTGCTACCAACCTGAAGTGACTACCAAACACTAACACGCCCCGGCGCACACCCAAGTCATTCATTATGACGTAACGTGAAGAAAATAAATATATACTAATTCGCCGAGGGCGCTCAAACGCACATATTTTCATTTCTCCACTATACTCCCAAAGAACGACACCAATGCCCGCCAATAAAACACTTTTTAATACATAAGCTTGCGTTGTGTTGGTATTTATTTGCACCGGCCACAGCGAATCGTGAGCTCAATGAAGTAAAAGTCAGGGAAATTTACAATCCCAACGATTGGGAAACTGAAAGCAATTTTGGTAAACTTTCCTTGACATAGCCATCTTTGGCTGAATCAGACCTCCATCTGCCGTGCCTCTTAAATAATCTTTCAGGCACCCCGCATTAGCTGCCTCTGTGGCACCCCCTGAACGCAGGCTATGAACACCAAATTTTGATGTGTCGCCAACTATTGGCTTGAGCGCATCCAAAATGACTTCGCGAACTCTAGTATATGACATTGGTCGGTTATCCTTGCGCAATTTGTAACCCATTTTTGTGGCAGACAAACTCCTGAAAATGAATGAACATGAATCTTGGACCTGAGCTAACTCTAATACTTCTGTAACATACGAACAGGACAAACTCTTGATGTCAGACGTGCTATAATAACTGATTTACCTTGCCTATAAATGTCCGTCTTGCTAGAAGGAATCAGAATTGACATATGTGATAACTCAAATGTTACATGCTCTCTTTTTATCTCAGAAAGTTCATCAAAACGGAGAAACCCTGCATAAGCTATCAAGCACATTGTTACAGTTCTAATAGTAAGCAAATTCTTGATGGACAAATCTGCACAATAGTGATCATATACTTTAACCAGAATTTCTGCTGTTATAGGCTCCTTTTTAACGGTAGGAGATGCTAATTTACGCTTCAAACCCTCAGCAGCATTCTTAACAATTGGAGAAAGACAAGGATCTGAACTCCCTGCCAATTTATGAGCCCATGAAATAGCAGCAGTGGCTTTCAAAATAGGTGCTGGTGTGTTGGCTGAATGACTGACATGAATGAGATATAATGAAACATAATAGGGATCCGCTGGAATTTTTGACTTTCCAAATCTGTCAGCCCATGTGCACCAACTGCAAAATGCTCCCCATATTGTTTTATAGTTGAATCGGCTCTAGAGTTTAATGTCACACCAGGCAATTCTGATGCTAATTTGTTCAGTTCATCATGCTCTTCGTATCCCGCATCTGACCATATACCACTCTGGAAGATTACCTGCAAATGAAATGAAAACAATTTTTAAGCATTCCGCAGTCAAATGCATTTAGGCCTACTAATATTTATAACATTGTCTGATTACTCTACCTACTTACTAATTTTCACTTCTTGTCAATGCTGTCCTTCACGCATCGAGTACCAAATCAATCTTCATAAATTCCTGCTATATTAGCATGTAACTATCTTCGTTGCAAGCTTTGATATTTGTTGCATTTCATTTATATAAAGTTCTTTGTATTTCCTCGAAAATTCATTACCAATATCATGACATACTCAATTTACAGAATATGTTTCTCTTACAATATCAAAATTATTAGGATTTCAAATCCAACCGATTTTGCTCAACGCATTCGATTAAAACTGGACTCTTACCGCCAGAATAGCACTTCTGGCTATTTGTTTAACGAACTGCTCGTTATTGTATCTGCCATTTACAAACATACCAGGAAAATACTGCAATTCCTGTATATCCACCACTCCAACTATAGGAGTCTGTCCATCTGGGAACAATATCGGCCAAAAGGGGCCGAATACCACTGAGGGCAAATAAGAGTTCCTGCTGCCCCGAACGCATCATGTGAAATAGGACTCTTGGAATGAGGTGGATAGGTGGCACTAACCAGTTATTTTCATTAGACCAATCCACAGTAAATGCGTCTATATTCTCACAACCTGGGTTCCAAAACCTCGAATCGAATCTTGGCAACTTTGCATTGTAAAACTGGCAAATCTATCTATTGTATGAGGACCCCATCTTTTGTCCAATTTCTCAAATATATAATCTGAGATAGCCCAATCATCAGCATCAATAATGCGACTGATATAATCAGCTCTTTCATTGTCTGATCTAGGGACCCATTCCACTTCTAAAGATATATTATCTTGGACACAAATTCTGAAAATGTTCAAAGCAATTTCTTGTAATTCAGTTTTCATACTGCCTTTTGTTGCTATCGCTGCACCACTTTGGTTATCCGTAAACCATTTCACAACATGATTCCCAAGCTTCTTGACAAATGAAGCCATGACCATTTCTACGGCCTTAAGCTCTCTCCATGCCGAGCTTCGTCTTGCATCAACTTGATTCCATTGCCCATGAGCAATATCATCTGACATATCTACTACATACCCACCGTAGCCAGTGCTACTTGCATCTGAATATACTATTTTAGATGCTGCTGTTTTCGGTTCTACTTTTGCACAATTGAGAGTACGAATATTTTCCCGCCAAAACTCTAATTCACTAATGGCTTCTTCCGACACACAAACAAAGGATTCCCAGTTTTCTTTACCTTCTACACAGACATGTAAAGATTTCGTCATTAATCTTGCTATATTTCCAACTGCCAGGCTAGTGGAAACAATTTTTCCCGCCACACTGGCCAGAAGTCTAGCCTTCACATTTAAATTCCCACTATTGTCTTTGTAGTTAAGAATAGTGGTAGTACTTTGATGGATGTCTTGAACTCTTCTTCCGGTGACCCCAAATGCACCTGATTCTAGATCAATATCATATCCCAACCACTCTAATGTTATTGTTGGGCTCCAAATCGACTTCTGGATATTCGGCACAAATCCAGATTTAATCAGATCGGCTTTAATACTATCACTAGCCTCTTTTGCTTTATCTACAGACCCACCAAAACCTAGACCATCATCTAGAAATACTACAATTGCCTTGCCTTCGCTTCTCCACTTCTTTACCAACGGTCGAACTATTTTAGTAAAAATAAATGGAGCCGAACTCAAACCAAATGCCAGGCAAGAAAATCTAAAATAACGCACTTTACCATTGAGATTCCATGAGAATCCCAAGAATTTTCTATGCATAGGGTGAATCTCTATATGATGATACCCGGACTTTAAGTCAAATTTGAACATGGAACCACCTTTCCTAAGAAACAGCAGTGCTGTTCTCATATCCTCAAACTTAACAGATTGCTTGCGAATGAACTTGTTTACCATCCTCAGGTCAAGAATTAGCCTCTTTTTTCCGTTTGGCTGAATAGAAACAGTGAGTGGGTTAATAACGTGTGGGGAGATTGACAAATTTCTACAGACCCCAATTTTACCAGCTCAGATATGGCCTCAGACACAAATTCGTGATTAATATACGCAGACCTGTTATTCTTGGATGATTGCATCGGAGGCTCGTCATAAAAAGGAATTACGTATCCGTTTTCAATAGTTTCCATTATAAACTGTGGTGCCCCTATTTCCCGCCAAAACTGGGCGTGGCTTTTTAGCCTACCTGAAACCTTGATCGCAATATTACCTTCGCTTCTCTCATAATCTGCATAATCAAATACTATATCATCTGAAATACAGACACATTCATCTACACTACATGAATTATCATACTTAACTTTAGCTCTATTTACTTTAGATGCCTCCTGCATTTTGCGGCTGGTTTGTACTAAACTGCTGCCGTCTGGCTGGACAACTTTCTCTCCAGTGGCCGAACTTCCCACAGAAGTAGCAACTGCCTTTGCCTTGCCTGCTGATGGGCCCAGTGAAGGACCCTCCTGCACGAAAAAGCTGACTAGAAGAACCAGGCTTACCAAAACCACCACCCACGGAAGCGCCGCCAGCTTTTTTGAACTTTTTTGCCGCTTGCTTGCTAGCTTGCTTCTGCTTGATCTTTTTTCCTGCTCGATATTCGGCCCGTTGAATTCTTTTGTGATCATCCTCATCAGCTGCCAACTCATTGGTTTCATACTCTGACACGGTCGCCCACCCATGCTCGCTGATGTCAGCCAGTCTTATAAACTTCTGTCTTGTACCGATGGTCAGGGGGGTGAATTCACGGCTTTTGTTTAGCCATGCAAACCTATGGCAAATTTTGTTGGCTTGCTCTCAACAAAGTGAGGCAAGGTATCGATCGGTTATGAATAATTCACATCAACTCTTACTCAGCCCATGGGATTGAGGTCACCACATAAAGGTGTCGTAAGTTTAGCGAATCGAACCTGTTGAAGATAGTAAAAAGCGCCCCCAAGCAAGGTTAGACCGGGCGGAAGTTGGTCAACTACTATGATCCCATCAGGCCACAGTGATTTGTTTCTGCAAGAAAGTCTTTTAATTTGATAAGGGAATGTCTTGTTGATATAGTAATGTCGAAATTGAGACTAACTATCGATAATACAAAGGAAATATACGACAAGCATAAGATATGAAATACAGTGAGTATTTGAAGTCAAAAAATCATTTGACACTTCACGTGATTCCAAAATGGCACCCGCGGCAAGAGTTTTTGCCATGTGCTTCCTCCCTGTGGAAAAGTATCCCGAAAAATATCAATCTGCACTAATACACTTATTGGTGTAGCCTGCCAGTATGAATTATTGTTGAAAAGTAGAATGGCACAGTAATTTTGACATTTAATTGTATACCGCCACTAATAATCCAAAAATCCGATCTTTATTCATCACGTCTATTTGCTCATTTTCTTACATTGAACTATTATAGGCACTTCAACATCGATGATAACCAGCGTACACCACAAGACCCCCGAAAAAAAATCATAGGCTCACGTCAAGCCGTCTGTACACCTGTCTTCAATCATATAATAGATTGAATACAATACCGTTCTTTCAAAGAGACTAATCTTACAGGTGCAAGTGATTAGCAATTCTTTGACATCTATGGTTCGATGCATCGGTAGGTCCTACTGCATGAACGTGAGTGCGGGCGATCTAGTATTCATCTATTGTTATGGTACTTAATCCGATTTAAGTACGTCACTTCGCCAGCGTGCCTATAAACGTATTCTGTTAGGGAGATAGTACAATTTCAAACTTTGTGATTGGCAATAGGCCCCTACCGGTAGGCCTACATTAAAACGTATGCATGGGTGACACCCAGGAGCGATTATAGTATTTATTTCCTAGCATCATATTTTGATTGTTTCCGTTTGCCATAATTTAACATAGAATAAAAGCAAAACTCACTGAAAAATAACATTTGCTGAAAAATCAACTAAGTTTAGGGAGTGTTCAGAAATACTTTGGTGGGGGACAATATATTTTTCGTGTTACAAATTTTTTAACCCCCGCCCCCTCTTCGTTAACCCAAAACTTTGTTGACCCCCGGTCTCACAAGTTAATGGACCTAAAACTGCTATGACCCACACCCTCATATTTTAATATTTAAAAGTACAAAACTATTTTGCCCCCCCAAACCTGTACCACCATTGTACATCAAACGATAGAGGAAACAATATTATTAAATAATACTAAAACTTGTATTCATGTCAGTGTTGTGAGTAATTTAGTAAAATAGGGTAATTTTTTTTAATTAAAACTTCAATTTAGATGACAATTACAGTTTCATGCAAAAGAGTTATGCAAATACTTTCAAATGTACGTTCGGCACATAGGCCTACGCGTCATGGCCTACTCTGCCTGGCAAAGCTAGTCTGGTCGGAATGTGCATAATAATTATGTTTCGTTCGGTAGCCGATACAAACGGAAACTACTCTGTCCCTTGATCAAACGTCTATTATATTAACGCCCTCTGGCCAGGTCAGACCATCATTTTAATAACAATATGCTATTAACATATGAATTGGACACATGCAAATTAGGAAGTGTCACATCCTGATTTAATAATCCTTGCGATGGTATCTCTCGCTTTAAGTAGGTGCACCTTACCATCAACTGGGTCATCAATGGCCTTGGTTATTAGGTCGTCAACAGATCTATGTTACAAGTAAATAACACGTAACACTTATTAGAGACAATTCATATCAGATCATATACGCGCCAAATCGCACATTTCGCGCCAATCAACCAATTGAGATAATTCAATACATTTCCACGCTGGATGATTTTCTTTTTACTCAGACACATTTGCTCATACCAATTGAACAAATTTCTATAAAAGGTGAGCCACGCGTATCACTGCCCTTTTGCTATTGTTAACCTTGCACACAAAACAGTCCACTGTGACACGGTCCATTGGACCCATTACAACTGACCAGAAAAGCTGCTGCCAAGCATTTCTTATTAAACATAATAGTAACTGAATTATCCTCTAATAAATTTAATCATTTTAAGTACTACAGAAACGGAACGAAAACTTAACTGGTTAAACTCGTACTGCCGTTTATTTCCTTCTCTTTTCCACTTTGTCTCAGAGGCCGTCGTCGCCAACTTCTTTTCAAAACACTCCGCTGTTTTCTTATTTTCTTGCCAAAATTCCTCCTTTGCTGACTGTAGTGACTCTGTAAACGAACTTTTTAGCTCTGCTTGGCTACTTTTGAACTGATTCAGTAACTCTTGAATGTCTTCTTTCGTTGAGGCCGTCATATTCATATAGGCCTAACACCAATGCCACGTCACTGAAGTTGAGACGGAACCGGGATATTGAAAAAGCGTGTGTGCTGCGTGGTGCTACCAACCTGAAGTGACTACCAAACACTAACACGCCCCGGCGCACACCCAAGTCATTCATTATGACGTAACGTGAAGAAAATAAATATATGCTAATTCGCCGAGGGCGCTCAAACGCACATATTTTCATGTTTTCTGTCTTTGCTTGTCACGTGGTAGCGATTATATTTTTAAATAAGTTTCAAATGAATAACATCAAGACAAGTGGTCGAGTGGTCTAAGGCGCTAGGCTCATAGAGTACTAAGCGTTGCGCCGTGAGTTCGAACCCCGCCTCTGCCAAACTTTAAAAGAAGTAAATTAAAATTTGACTTTTTTAATTTCATATTTGGGAAATGTGACTGGAAGAATTTATGTATGGTGTGGAGTGGTGTGATAGGGCATGTACTTTAACTGGCCGGCGCGGTCCTTTATTGGGCGTTTTATCGGCAGTCAACGAGTAATGACTGGATGACTCGGCTAGATAATGGTACTCATTTAACATGCATCGTAGCCAAATCAGAGTTTTATATTATTGAGCACCTTTTCATGCCAAAAATTTATGAATCGGACCAGCATGCCACTGATTGCTGTCGGGTTTTGCGTTCAAAATCCCATCTCTTTTTCCTCAATGAATATTACCCTAGTAAGAAGTATGCAATGTGTATTAATGAACGATGACGTTTGAGATGATGCTGCATGGACTGATGCCGTATAGGCCATGTATACTCTAAGATCAAGTCACGTTTAAGTCTAAATGGAAGCAAACTTGGGTCAAAGGTTTGATGTGGACCTTTTAGCTGTATCATTTCGCTTTGTGTGGCCGTCGGGGTGAACTTGAGGTGGGGTGGAGGAGGTTGGGTGGGGGTGAGTGAGTGTGTGTATGTATTTCTCTTGGGATATAGGCCTACTATTCAAGTCCCAATTTGTAGCGACACTCTGTATGTTTAACATACCGAATTTTACAAATTACTCTTATATATCATACAATGTATTCTTCATGCATTAGTACCCCGGTGTGGGCCCCTCCCACATCCGGATGGGTGGGGGGGGCAATTTGATGAATCATTGTTTTTATATTGCGCATTATAGGCCTATACATATGTACTATCAATTTCAGTCATGTAGGCCATGTTTAATATTAGGCCTATATTGGGTCAAAAAAACTTTGAAGAATGTCTCTCATGTACAAACGTATAGGAAACTGAACATTTAAAACCACTTTTTTAGGAGTGAAGGAATGATTTTCTTTTTCAAAAAAGTCTAAAACAAAAAAATGTTTGTCGTCTTGAAATTTTAACCAAAAGCACACTGGACGTGAAGGCCCAGGATGGGGTGCCGGTAGGTGTGGTGGAGTGGGGGAAGCAGTGGATACCAATTTTCTGCTTCAATTCCACATCAGCCATATTGGTCATGTAATAAAACCAAAAAACATTTTTATAAGAGTGTCTCTTGTGCATAAAAGTATAGGAAACTCGAAACTTTAAGGCATGTTTTCTGGAAGAAGGAAGCACTTGTTATTAAAAGTGTAGAACAAGCCAGGAGCTTTGAAATGTTGTTTTTTAATAGCCTCTGAAATGTCCTTTAAGTTTCCTGTGGTGCGAAATGTGCAGAAACCATCTGGCTTACCCCCACCAGGGCTCTTGAGCGGGCCCCCGAACTCCCCGGGTGCTGGGCGAGAGCTCCACTCTCTACGCTCGCTACGATTTGCAAGTTCAGGATTTTTGGGGGTCTGTCTGTGCATCTCTGAATTTTGTAACAATCCCAAAAGTTGAGGGGTCTCATTTTTTTTCAACATCCCCTTAATTGTTGGACTGGGATTGACAAGGCAGTAGGCCTATATAAGCGCCGAGTATTTAGGTCCATTTTTAATATCATTAAACTTTTGCTCCATTCGTGCGAATTTGTTCCAGCAAAATCATTTTGATAGTAGGTCATCAAGAAACAGGTTTTGCAATTTGAGGCCCTGCACTGGTACCCCCCCCCTCCGTTTTCGAGGCTCACATCCCCCTCAGACACCTCCCGATGGTCGCGCGATTCCTGAATCCGCCACTGCCCTCTCGGCCTACTAAAAATTTCATGCTTTTTTTTGCCATGCGGGGGGGTATTTTTTGCAATGCGCAAAGGCCATTAAAATTTGTCTCCATATTAGGCCTATTTCACAACCCATTAGGTATAGGCCTATTAGGTATAGGCCTATTAGGCCTAGTTTTCATGTGTGTTTTTTTTCTCATGCATTACTTTTATGTAGTACGGGCTGTGAAGTTTTCTTTGGAAGGGGGGTCTCAAATTTACAAAAAGTCAGCGCCAATAAAATTGCGCCCCCCCCCCCTTCCCGGCCACCACCGATAGGCCTACACCTTACCCCTAACCAGGCTAAAATTGTATTGAAATCGGTTCTTTTAAATAAAATAAACACACTATCTGTATAGTCATCTTGTGACTCAGATTCTCTACATTTGGTCATTAAAAATTTTATGACCCCCCCTATTTTTCTTTCCAAAATTTACGACCCCCCCCGTATATTTGGGACCCCCCCCCCCCCCGAAGAAAATGCCAGCCAATTAATATTTGTTTAAAGATTGGTTTTAGGCTTATTGCAGGCCCTATGAAAGAGAGAGAGAGAGAAATAGAGGGGGAAAGCAAGAGGGACTGAAGGAGAGTGCGGGAGAGGAAGAAAATGGCAAAGAAAATTGGACACAGTTGTTTGACATAGCGGGTCAAATTGAAATAAGGCCGAGTTTGTAATAGATACGAGTTGTCACAGGGCACACAACGTGAGTGACCTTGTGACCTCTTCAGAAATCAAGTTAATCAACACACGCTGAAATGCTGAATTCAAATCAAGTGTCCGAAGGATAAATAATTTGAAATTTTGGCATCTTTGGACCAAATTGGTAAGAAGTAAGTTACTGATTAGCACGTAACGCTATTCATTAATCGTCATGTCCATTTTGACATCAACAGAATGAAAGATGTTGATGAAAGAGCGATTTTTTCGGCTTGTATTTTCTGCAGTGGCCGTATAACTCGGTAATTGAAAACCGTCACAAAATGACAGCGGAGTGTGCCTAAACGCCCAGATATTTCATTTTTGGTGAATCCTAGTAACACTAGCATACCACATATGTTATGGTAAGGTATCATAGAAATAATGTAGCTAAGAATTCTGGCGATAATATCATACACAAAAACAATATTATTGTTACAATTTAAGACAACAAGTGGTACCAGATTCCATGCAAATTTTGTCAATGCTTAAGCTTATAAAATGAAATCAACACAAGCTTTATACAGGCTAAATAGTGACATTATTTTATTGAACTGTTTATTATCTGTAGCCAAATTAAAAGCAAAATCGGGGCATGCATCACTAAATTATGGCCTCTGTCACAAAAATCTTCATGCTCATGTGACGTGAACAAAATTGAAACACTGAAAAAGTACATTTGTGTATGAGCTAGATTTATAAATAATAATTAATAATAATGCTTAGAATGTTAGCTTCGAGATGACCTATGA